>NW_011342032.1:0-6862 GCF_000735185.1 Notothenia coriiceps
GTATGTGTGTGTGTGTGTGTGTGTGTGTGTGTGTGTGTGTGTGTGTGTGTCTGTGTGGGTGTGGGTGTGTGTGTGTGTGTGTGTGTCTGTGTCTGTATCTATGTGTGGGTGTGGGTGTGGGTGTGTGTGTGTGTGTGTTTGTGTGGACATCTTATACCCCCCACAGAGCTGTTAATGAGCTCCATTGATTGAGGCTGTTAATTAATACCAGTTTTAATTAATAATGTCCCATGAATCCGCCTGTTATAAATTATTCCTGGCAGATACAGTAGACACATGTTTTCCACAGCACAGATGCTGTAAAGTTTTCCTACACTGTTTCCACTGAAACCTGAAAATAGATGCCAATTTGAGATATTGGTACTCTCACTCACGTTAGTTTGAATTTTTTTTCACATTTTATTCATTTGGTTCAAGTTTTATGTGTATTTTACTTTCATTGAACTTGTGATAATGATCAAACACAAATAACATTACATCAAAAATAGCCTGTCTCCTGATGTGTTGCTCTAAGATAATAAAAGTCTCCTGAATTTCATTTTTCGAAATTAGAGAAAATATGTTGGACATCAAATACAAAACATATCAACCGACTATTCGTTGTCTTTCAGAAGAAATAAAATAAAAATAAAAAACGATTTGATTTTAGTTTGAATTTTTGATTGAATAGTAAAATAAGTAAAAATCTTTGAAGTCCAGCAGAGTGATACATATGTTAGTGTGCAGAGCTGTGATGGAGTTTAGAATATCAATGTGATAGGTAAAAATACACTTTATCAACTAGAGGACATGGAAATGTTTTAAAGCCCTTAACCTTAGGACAATAGTTATTTTATATATTTAGATCAAATGTTTCAGCTGTCATCTTTTTGCTTTTCACGGTGTGTATGTTAAACATGCTTCCTGACATGGGAGGGCAATTTTTTTATAAGCCATGCTTGCTGCCGCTTCTACAAATCACTTGTTGATCGTTTGTTTCATTGATTGTCTTAATGTTGTATTGAATTGGTGGAATTAAAAAGAAAAACATGTTTAAACATTTGACTATTATTATAAATAATATGAATGCTTATTGCTGTGACATCATGGCAATATTAAATAACATAACTACTACTCACTGCTACTTTATTAATAATATTAGAATTCAATAATATTAAATTATTACAAAAATACAATAATAATAATAATTATAAATAATAATAACCCTAATGCCTTTTTAGCCATGCGTTGTTTTATTCTATTCCACTTTTCTCTCATTTTTTGATTTTTTTTTTTGGACATTTGAAAGAATGGCCCTGTTTTCAGAGTCAGCTGCATGAATAAACATCATCAGACTCATGAAGGAACATGTCTTTATCCAGGAGAGTTAATGAGGATGCTCCAAATGATAGACAAACATATACATTTATAGTTGTGGTATTTCCCCTGACTCACTGAAGACATTTTTCCTGAGAATCTCAATTAAACTAATTCTGTTTGCGGCTCTGAAGTACGTCATCCTTTCATATTCCTGTGGTTTCTGTGGCAGGCACAGAAATGGAACACAATGAATAGCAAATAAACAATTGTTGTATTTATCCTTGGCTAAATACAACTTTGTTTTAGTTTCTTCTGTTCCTGGGTTACACGGAACTGTTTACAATAAAAGCTTTCGTGCTGTATTGGTTGTGTCCTCTGTTAGCTGGCTGAGTTTCTCTCCAGATGTTCAAACTGGTGAATCTGGACAGCACGACACACTTTCACCAACACAAGGGAAGACTTTCCTCCACCAAGCCAACATTCCCCCTCTTATCCCCTGCTTTCTAGCGTTGTTTCCTCTGACCTCACCTTCTCTCCTTCCCTCATCACTCATTCTCAGACTTTTACGTGTAGCTTTCCTTCCTCTCATCAGTGGGATCTTCCCCTGAGCAACCACAACACACACAGTCGTAACCAGCAAGCAGATGTTTAGAATACACTTCCTGCAGATTCATTTTGATGCAAAACAAATGGTTTATAAAGATTCTACAGAACAAGGCTTGGATGGATCTTAACTGTGATGATGGAACACATTGAAGACCAGATTATGATCACTGTCAGCCTTTAACTAAGAATCTGTTAGAAAACACTCATAAGGTAAACCTGTGAGACTGAACTTTTTAAAGTTATTTTAATAAATGTACAATATTCAGATGCCTGATGGGATCCAGGGCATTTGGGTAAAAAGTGATGGCAGATCAGTGTGAACATTGTGTTGACCTTTTCAAAAAAAACTTCGGAGGAATACATTTCTTCTGCAGAAAAGGAAACAAGCCATATCCATAATGTCATCTTAACTCCCAGAAGGAAGTGGACTTTTGTTTTAATCTTTTAGAGGGCTAGCTAGAAAACAATACAATAGAAGTTAAAATATGCAGTGGTCCTAGAGGGGGAGCATCATGGCCAATGTGCCCTCCCTAAAATGTCTCATATCATTTTGGTATGTTCTTAGCCAAACACTAAAAAGGCCTTTTTTTATTAAACATCTGTGTATTTTTGATTGATTGAGTTATTTTGATCTTGTTGGCCTTGGTTGTTCTTCATCACACACTAACACTTTCTTTCTAATATTTCCATATATATATACATACAACTGTTTAGTTCTTAAGTGAATGTATTTTGCTGGACACATATAGCATCCTAGATAAAACATTAAAGGTGACATTGTTTTTGCCTCGTGGTGAGCCACAGAGTTCTTTTTCTTAGCGGCAGCAATACGATCATTTTCAACTCAATAAAATCGTTCCAATTAATATACGGAGTCAAGTTGTCAGTTTGTTTACTATGTGGCCGTGTAATAAGCGTGATATTGTGCAGCGAGGCGGTCATTATTGAAAAAATAACATCTAGGAGTAGGAGTTAAAATAAAATCAGTGAGGCTCTGTGTAAACTTCACTTCCTGTGTGCTGTTTGTCAGCCTTTACAGGCGCGTAGTTCACGTTCTTTACAGCTTCATAGTGTGTGTGTATTGCGAGTATATGTGTGTCAGGCAGCACAGCGCTAACAGGATTAGCATGGTGGTGGCGTGTGTGTCAGAGAGCGAGACAGCAGCGAGATGCCGGACAGAATTTTGGCTGGAGAGCATTTGTCACGCTGGTTAATGAGGTTCATTCTGCTCTCACCTCTCAGCTCTCACACTCACATCTTGTCAGGCTTGTTAGGCGGATCCTATTTAGATACTTCACCCATATTAACAGCATTAATGACAGGTTGTTCCACGGCCTACATTACACTCATGTCATGATTTGCTGAGTGAATATAGAAGAAAAAACTGCTAACTGGTGGAAAATTACCCATACAGGAATGTGCTTAATCTGACATGCTGTGTGTCATGTGTGTGAATGCAGACAGAGGTCAGAGTGAAGAGTATCTGGAATGTTCCTCCCTCACAATGAGAGGACCTATGGGTGACAGTCATGCTTCATTAGGCAGGATTTCATACGCCTTCGGATCAGCCCCACTAAAAAAACTGTCCCTGCTTCAGTCTGAGGTTGTCATTACATTTACATCACATGTCACTTAGCTGATGCTTTCATCCCGAGTGATCCAACAATATGTTGACGGCAGGGGATCAGACTCATTACACACTGATGATGTGCAGCTTATCATTGGCTTTGTTTATTCTTTGTAATGGTGCAGACTTAAGGCGGTGGTGGCGAAGTCCATAGGGACTTGGCTTGGCAAGTAGAAGGTCACCAGTTCAAGTCCCGGAAAGACCAAGTGCTACCGAGGTGTCCCTGAGCAAAGCACTGCTCCCCGGGCGCCGTACATAATGGCAGCCCACTGCTCCTAACACTAGGAGGGGTCAAAGGCAGAGAAACTGTTTCGTTATATAGTACCTGTACTACGTAATGACAATAAGTTGAATATTCTTCTTCTTCTTAAGAATCATGGAGTCTTAGAGTATACCTGGAATAAAAAAACAGACTGTATTTTCCTAATCATTTCTTTGTAACTTTTACTAATTACTTCGCATAATGGAGACAGTGTTTAAATGTTAAACTTCTAATCAATTTAAGCCAATTAAATTCTAGAATTAGAGAGTTAGAGTGAGTGCGCAGCAGATTACGGTTAGGAAACATAGAACCCGGGTCCTTTAATGTTTACTGAGCTGGTTCCACTCTGACCTGCTATGCACACATTTGAGGGGGCTTAAGTTTAATTTCAATCTCAAAACAAGTAGTAGCTACTAACGCTATGCTGTTGGTTTATCTGAACATTTGTGTTTCTTTACTCTTTGGACCTTTGGTGAGTACAGTGTTATTCATAAAACCAGAATTATTAAAATACAACTCAGGTTATTAAAGCATTATTTTTCCTTGAAAGAAATACTATGAGCATACTTTATGTCCTATAGTGAATTACATCTATTAATAATACTCATTGTCTAATGTAAGCAATGTGCTGTTTTAGGAGCACCGTTTGTAGCAAAAGAGAGAAAAATGCCCTGGAAGCGCTACAGATATTTAAATCTCTGAAACAATAAATCATGTAATAAAGTGTTCCTGCTCACATATTCAAACAGTCTGTAATTTGATATAATCCTATACATATTTCCTACTGCCACAAATGCACTGCGGAAAATAAATATAAATGGTGATAAACTAAAGATTTTTCACGGAGTGTCTAGGTTATTTTTCCTGTAGCCTAAACATAATGAAGCAGGTAAGCCGTGCTGTTAGGTTGCCATGGTGATTTGCTTTGGTAGAAACACACCGTTGTGAGAGTTCAGCCCAACATCAGCGCAGTAACCTGAAGATTGACTTCAGATGACCGAGCACTTAGAGACATTAGTGAGGATTTCTTCATCTGCGCACACTGAACAATCTGAAACATTGACTTTAATAAATGTATCAAAACATTTCATATTACTGTTTTAAGTTAGGTTAAAGCAATAATATCAAGTTTAAATAAAAAATATTAGGTTCAACTCGATATTATTGCTTTTAACTAACCTAATACGGCTATGTGACATTTGTTGATATAATTTATTGAATTAAAGTCAAAGTTTCAGATTTATCAGTGCATGTTCTCTGCTTGAAAATATGGAAAATCCCTCAAACTTAGCAACACACACATTGTGTTACAGGATTTAAATACTAAAGAATAGCACTCGAGGGAGGCAAATACAAAAGAAAACATATGCAAATAGATGCATAACACAGGAATAAAATCAGGATATTTAACCCTATAGCTGTTGAGCGGGAAGGAAGACGGAAAGAAGAAATCCAGATATTAATAGATGCACTCAGTAGGCAACTCTTCAGGATCTTCTTTCATTAGGGACTAGAGATAATAAGTAGGACAAACAGGAATAATCTGTTCAGAAATTGGCTTACATAAAACAAAGGTTGGGGAATCCCAGTGATTATGGTAAATGCAAACATAAAGAAAGGGGTCTGGGTAGGTTTGAAACTGACAACAAGATCCTACGATACATCATATCGCATTTGAAAGCTAATATTTTTATAGCGGTTCAAAGCGACCACATTTTGAGGGGGAACGGTTTGCCAGAATCATGACATTTATCCAAAATAAATGAGGATGCTCATTTTGAGTCTTGTCTCTCCTCGAGGGCCTTCTGGTTGTTTCACATGCTTGTTCTCAGGCATTAAAGTAGTTAGTGTGAAGAGAAGAGACAACGATGTTCAAATCCTGCAGGAAGTGGACAGGATTGCTTTATTGGGGGTTTAACAAAGTTACACAAATATATTAGAAGGAAAAGTATTTGGGTGGGGGGATATTCAGGCCATAGCAAACCAATGAATGAAGGTTTTGCATTTCATGAATGCACACTATGCAACAAATATCTTGTTCATTTAAATACTGTCAGTCCTGCATAACCATCCTAATATGTTGCATATGTATACAAAGCTAACTTGTTTAATATTTGCCAGCTTTCCACTCCTCCTAACAATTCCGCAGATATCTTATTTTATTATTCAGAGTATTTCGACGTAATATATTTTTTGGTATATCTATTTTTTTATGCAACATTTTTTGTTATATCTTACACAGGCTCCACCCTCTACTGGACTCTATGTGTACTACTCTCAACCATGCTACCTACTAAGAACCTACTGAGATACATAAATGTAGCCGGCCAATCAGGGCGAGCCTACCTGAATGCGTGCGCAGGCCCACAGTATATAAGGCGGCCAAGCCTCCTGACTGTCATCCTTTTCTCTTCAGCGAGCAGGACAACACCTGACACAGAAAGTAGAACGTTTGAAAGAAGAAGAAAGAAGTTACCATACCTTAATGGAGTCGCCACTTCATGTCCTTCGTGCCCTGGCTTAATAGCGGGCGCCGGGGCGGATGGCTCCGTTTGCCGGGGGGGAGGAGGATGATGAGGACTTCTCGTCGTCGGGCACTTCCGGGTCCGGCGTCCATGGAAGTCCACCGCCCAGGTCTGTACTTCCCCCTGGTGATGACCATGGCGGTGGAGCGTGGCAGCCCATCTGCTCCGCAGCAGGCTGGGCAGAGAACCTCTGCCCCGCTAAACACACCTTGCCTGGTATAATAGCTCCGACACAGCGTTAATACGAAGGCGCTAACCCTAACCCCTTTAGAGGGGCCGCGGCGCATTCAAGGACCTCCGCAGAAGAACGGTGGGTTACGTATTGTAATCCTAGTTCTTGAGTGATGTGTGTGTGAAAAATGCATTCAATAAAAACGATTGCATTCATCCCAGAGTAGAGTCATCTCTCTCCACAATTCCACATTTCCCCATAATGTCTCATTGAAACCGGCAAGATCCGCTTCATACGATGTTAATTGGCCCAGTTGTAACTCCAGTAAAGGAGGCAGCCAGTGGGCGTGCGCATGTGAGTGTGAATAACCG
>NW_011342033.1:0-2135 GCF_000735185.1 Notothenia coriiceps
TACTAGTTTAGTAACGTGGGGTAGCTACTATAGTAACGCAGTGTAGGCGGGGCGATCGGCCATTCGGCGGGCAGAGCACTTCTGCGTAAAACTGCCGTGACGTCAACTTCAATGCGAAAAATAACATCAGCCGTTAGCTGTTAGCCCTCAGAGCTCACAGCTCCTCATATCTGTTCAGAAACTAGACAAAAGTTAAACAAGTACAAACCACAGACTGTCTGTGTCATGGAGAATACAGACGCTGGTTTGTTTATGTCTGTAGGCCGTTGTTGTGAGTGTGGACGGAGCATATACAACGTTAGCTTTGCCTGATCGATCCGATCTCCATTCAGAAAAAACGCACTTTAAAAGGTTTGTCTGCAGACTTGTCAAAGCATGAATTCATGGTCTTTACTAACTGGTATCAGTATGTTGTTACTTCGGCATCATTTTGAAACGTGTATTACAATTAAATCATGGTAAAATATGTTCATTGTGTTGTAGTTGTAGCCCCCTTGCCGTCACTAGTTTAGCATATTCAGCCCGGTTGTTGGCCCGGTAAGAACCTCGATTTTGGAGGGCCAGAACAAAGGTGAAAAAGTAGCCCTGAGCCGGAACTACCCCTAGTGGAAACGCAAACAAAAACATGCTATGTGCTGCAGTGGAAATGCGCCATAACGTCTTAACCTCCGTCTATAAAGTCCCATGATGCATCTGATTCTCAGCCCCATGTTCAGAAAAAAGAGTCAGGATTTTGAAAAAAGTCATTTCAGGAAAAAAAAGTCAGGATTTTGAGATATTGAGAAAAAAGTCATAATTTTTATATTTTGGGAAAAAAGTCATAATTTTTTATTTTGAGAAACGATTCAGAATTTTTAAAAGGAAATCAACATTTTCTGGCTTTTCGTGTTTCTGGTTATACATTTCTTTATTGATATCCATACTTTTCTTTGATAACAGTAAAACTCTTCGGGGTGAAATACAGCTAAATATCTCTTCTAACATCTTAACCTCCGTCTATAAAGTCCCATGATGCATCTGGTTCTCAGCCGTCCCCCTCCTCGTCCTCGTCGTGGGGGTCGAGGTTCTGCCGGTCGGTGGGCGGGGCCTCCAGCGCCTCCTGCTGCAGGTGCTGGATGGACAGGATGCCCGTGAGCACGGCGTAGCTTAGCATGGCGCCCAGAGCCACCAGCACAGACATCAGCTGCTTCCTGCGCTTGTTGGGCACGTGATCGTAGTCTCCGCCCTCAGGCTGCGGCGGAGAGGACGACTTCTGACCGCCGCTGCTCTCTGAAAAACACAATGTCGAAATGTTCGGCAAAAAATCTACATTTTAAGACTTTCAGAAAAAAGGTCAGGATTTAGGGATTTTCCAAAGTCTCCGCCCTCTGAAAACACCTAACGGAATTTCAATAAATGAAAAAACCATGGATAAACAAATCTGAGTGAAATCCAACCCGATTGAGAAAAAGTCAGAATTTTGAGATTTTGAGTAAAAGTCAAAAGAAATGTATTTTTAAGATTTTTTCTGTTTTTGATAAAAAAGTCAGATTTATTTTTTGAAAATCTGCAATGTTTGGAAAATGTAGAGATTTTCAAAAGTCTCCGCCCTCAGGCTGCGGCGGAGGAGACGACTTCTGACCGTCGCTCTCTGAAAACCGATCGAACTATCAATAAATACAAAAACAATGAAAACAAACTCAAAATCTGAGGGAAATCCAAGCCTATAGAAAAAAGTCAGGATTTTGAGCAAAAGTCTGATTTTATTTATTTAGAGCAAAAGTCAGATTTCTTTTTAGAAAAAAGTCGACATTTTGAGAAAAGTCTGAATTTTTAGATTTTGAAAAATCAAACCCTAATGTGACCTAGTTTTAAGTCATGAAAAGTGTATTAAATCAGATTATATTAAACATTACATGTTTGACTACCTCTTATTCTTTAGTTTTGGAATAATTAATTGAATTTGGACATTAAGCAACATTTTCCAAACTGAGGATGCAGAACACACGCCCTTTCCCCGTCATGAGGGCACAAAGACTGCATCAATCTGCACATATCTCTAATGCACGCCTTTTCCCCGTCATGAGGGACAGAAGAGCTCCTGAGCACAAACACTGCATCAATCTGCAGACACACAGCTGATCTGTGGAGATGAT
>NW_011342034.1:0-2080 GCF_000735185.1 Notothenia coriiceps
AAACTCCCTCGCAGCCCTTTTTGCCTCTACGGGCAGCGGCCGCGATGGCGTGGACTCGTCACCAGGACGACCATTACGGCAACATCACAGAGAAGCCTCTCCCCCCAGCAGTTCCATGGGATACAAGAAACACTCCTGTCATCCCAGGAACAGTGTCTGGCGCGCTTTTTACTCCGCTATTTTTCTAAATCTCGGAAAAGAACGGGGGAGTCGCCCCGTTGCTGTACAATCAATGTGTTGATTTGCAAAGACAACAGGCCACAGCTATGGAAGCAACCTCAATCGCCAGGGAGGAGTACGATCTGCACAGCTTCTGAACGCAGCCAGGCGGCTACTGTTCTGGGCGCGCACACACGTTGCTCTCCATCAGAGCAAGGTATTCACGGCTAATTGAACAGAGTGGCTCGCAGAGCGCAGCAGCCGTGTTATGCGAGGAGTACGGAGACTCAGACCTGTGTCACGCGCACTGGCGCCTCAGTGGGATTTGGCTTTGGTGTTACGCGCACTAAAGCAAAGCCCTATTTGAACCTTTGGATCAGGTTCCCCTTAAACTGTTGTCAGCCAAAGTAGTATTACTCTTGGCTCTATCAGCTAAAAGGGTGAGTGATTTGTCTGCTCTCTCTGTGGCTCCGTCATGCCTCCGGATCCAAGGAGATGGCAGTTCAGCTGTTTTACGCCCTAACCCGGCTTCATGCCTAAGGTCATCACAAACTCTTTTAGGTCAAGAGTAATCACCTTGGATGGCTTCTTTCCCCCTCCTCACAGGTCGGAGGAAGAAGCCACGTCTCATCTCCTCTGTCCTGTGCGCGCGCTGTCCTGCTATGTGGTGCGCACGGCTGCCTTGCGCCGTTCTCAGCGCCTGTTTGTGCATTATAGAGCGCTCGATCGGGCAGCCTCTATCTGCACAACGGCTGTCACACTGGCTGTGTGAATTTGTGTCACAGGCTTATGTCTCCTCTGGGGTGGATCTCCCGGAGAACATCAGTGCGCACTCCACCAGAGGAATTTCCTCCTCCACGGCTTTGCACGGAGGAATGTCAGTGGAAGACATTTGCACTGCTGCATCTTGGTCTTCCCCCTGTTCATTTATTCAATTGTATTTCAGGGATGTCTCTCATTCCTCTGACACACCCTGTACTGAGTGTCCTGTCGGAGTGATTGACGTCAGGGATCCAGCTGTGCGCCTCTCTCCTGCCTCTCGGCACGCGGAGAGCGGCCCTTTTAACCTCTTATGAGAGGGATGTTTCCTTTTTTCCTCTGACACATTTTGTACTGAGTGTCTTGTCAGAGTGAGTGACGTCAGGGATCCAGCTGTACGCTCTCCTGCCTGTCTACACGCAGAGAGCTGCTGTTCCCCCTCTTTTTGTCACTGGGCAAAGTGTGACCTTCCTCTCTACTTTCTCACAGCGGCAAGTATGTATTGTTCCCAGCCTTCGTCCCCATATGGAGAATATTCATGTTACGCTATATTCCAGGGACGGTGATGTACCATTCGCATGGCGCAATAAGCATGGGTTGTTATTGAGCGGGTGTGTCTGTGCTTCTAGTACCGGGCGGATCCAGTGGGGCGCAGACTACATCATGCTTCGCCCTTAACCCAATAGCGGTAGGCTTAGAGGGCGAAGCCATATACGAATTAGAACTGAAGTTATCTACTGTAACTCCAGCTTCTATGAGTAATGGCGAAGCCCTCTAAGTTCTGGGCCCCACGAATAGCTGAATAAAAGATGTTTTGTGTGGGAGCAGATTGTCGGGCCTCCTTCCTATTTATACTGGAAGGGAGCTCGAGGGTGGGGCCCACCTTGCGGGTGGGCGTGGACTACAAGTGTTTCAGTGCTGCGCAGGTGCGCAGGGGATTACCCTATAGCGATAGCCTTAAAGGGCTACGCCAATTAGGGGTGGGCGATACCACAAAATCTGGATTCGATCCAATACCAAGTATTTCAGGGCCAGTATCACCGATACCGATATCGATACTGATACTTTTTTAAATGAAAAGCGTCTTATGTACTTTCTTATAGGGGGGAGCTGCACGACATGGTTTTTGAGCTGAAATCATCATAAATAGACTAAATCTGAA
>NW_011342035.1:0-3414 GCF_000735185.1 Notothenia coriiceps
GATAGTTTTTTGCCCGGCGCTTGGCCGGTTACCGCTGGTATTAAAAACATTTTGGTGAATGGTTGGGTGGCGCGATAGTCTGTAGTGAACGAAGGAGGAGGAGGAGCCTGCTCGCGCTGGCTCCGCAGCAAACAGCTGTTTGCTTTTCACCCAACAACGACAACCGCCTCACGAAACGCTATGTTGTAGCGTTAATAAACGAAACAATTTAACAACATTGCTTGTCAAAATACCTATACCACAGGACAATTTTATTTTTTTTAAGCAATATTTTTAGTCGCCCGAGCGGGCAAGTGGAAAGTACGTTATGCTGGCCCGGGGTGTCTAAATAGTGCTTCCGAGCCAGCGGGCCATTTATAATGTCGAGCCCTGCTCTCTGTCACTGTGCATGTGTGTAATGTTTGTGTGCAAGTTAGACGGGGCTTGCGTGTGTGCCTGCGTGTGTGACTGTGTCTATGAGGGAGAAAGGAAAGCTCATTTTGGCCGCGGCGGGAAATTGATTTGACAACATAATACTCGATGTTCACGATGTGGTCATTTACGACATCGCATGTAGTGCAATCCACGATGTATCGTGTAAACTTGATATATCGCCCAGCCCTATTCCATAGTGCTAATAAATGTTATGAGATTAGTCAGAAATGTAATATATAACATATCGCAAGACATATCCTTATATTGCACTCCCAAAGCATGAAAAATAACTCCAAAAAAATGAAACGTTGACTTTAATTAACTGTGTTTTGGCAACAGATTACATATAATTAGGTAATTAGGTTAACTGAAAGTAATAATGTTAAGTTTAAATAAAAAATATTAGGTTCAAATTAATATAATTGTGAGTATCTGTTGACAAAATACATTTAATTAAAGTCAACGTTTCATTTTTTGAGTGCGATGTATAGCGCCAGAGCTGCAACAGTTTGAATCAAAGTGGTTCCTTTCCATGATTCTTTTGAAACCTGGTGAAAACAGTGCAAACAAGTAATTTTATGGCATTTCATGCAGAATTAAGGCCCTAAATCTTAAAAAGTGAGAGGCAGCAACAGAAGCAGAGAGTGAGATTGAAAGAGACAGAGAGGACTTATTGTACCAGTGTTAGCAGATGTACAGCAGTGGGATGTGTGACCAAAGCTCTGTCAAGCCTGCGGGTATCAACACAATGGGGACAGACTGTCATCCCCCCCTGGCTATTAATATTACATTACTGTCACTTCAGACCAATCTCTCAGTTAAAGAGTCACCGGTGTGTGTGTGCAAATGAAAAAAATAGAGTTAAATTTGCAGCCAAAGTCAGATTATTCTTTGATCCATTATGCAGAGAGGTAGGAGCTGGGCTTCCATAAATGAGTGTTGAATTATGAAAAGCTTCATGGAGAGGTGACTATCAGAGGTGGAGATCAGGTAGGACTCGATGGTGATGATGACACATGTTGGCCGCTGAGGTCATGTCTGACTCTCAGGGAAGCCCCCCCCAAAACCCCTCCAAAGGCCAGAAAGCATCATCTGGCCCACATGTGGATCTGGTTTATTGCTGGATTACCGGCTGTCGCAGCGCCGCTACACACTGTTTGTGTTTCTCACTCTTCTTTGTTCTGTCCTCTTATGTGGAGTGTGTGTTTTTCTTGTAGGTTCTGTTTTTTATTAGGGCTGAGGAGTTTGTAAACTGATGCCAGTAACTCTTTCTTCCCATGATTATTTGCCTGTGAGTCAATGACTCAATCTATCATCATGTTATTATTACTTTGTGATTTGTTCACCTTTTAAGGGTTTAAAGCTAAAGTGAAGGTATTATGATTTAAGTCATCTGTTGGTACCATGTTTATATGATGTTCCTAATGGTCTTGATGTCTTAATTGTGTTATTTAGAAGATAATTTAATCAAACAATTATTAAAAATGAGCACCAAATGTTGCTATGAGGCATCATTTAGCACGGGAAAGGCCATTATCTATTTCCATCTAGATGGTAGAAGCTTATATATACTCTAAACTTTAAACATTTCAATAGGTTGCTTAAGTAACAATATTAAATCAGGTTTATGACAAGAAAAACTTGACAAACACTGCTAAATTGCATCACAAAATTAACTTTAGGTTGCCAGCTTTCAGGTGATATTCACCACTTCTATGTACTTGAACTGTAATTTCCAGCAAAGCCCCACCTAGTGTCAGCAGAAAATATAAAAAATAATGATTACAAAAAAATGCAAAATAAAAACATATATAAAATATATTTTAAGATCATGTTTAATCATCTGATTCGTCTGTACATTGCTGTTTTAGTCTGTGTTCTTCTAATTAGTGTCTACAGTGTGTGCCTATTGAGCTGTTTAGAGCCATGTGGGACAAAACCCCATCATGCCCCTCCCTCTCACTGTTTAAATCAGTGGTCACCAACCTTTTTAAGCTCAAGATCACCGACCTCGGCCTAGGTGAAAGGCGAGATCTACCTATTGCAGAATTGAGTGTAAAAGACGGCCCAGACAATGCTTCCAATTTGAGGCCTTTCATATAGGCTAATTGCATCTGAATTACTGTTACAATGAAGGCTCCATAATCAGCTCACGACATATAGGCAGGGGTAAAGTGCTATTGGGGGGTCCTCACCTCCTCTAGGGGGGTCCAGGGGGATGTTCCCCCGGGAAGATTTTTTTTTAAATATTGAAGTTGAAAGCATCAATCTGGTGCACTTTGAGAGCAACATGAAGAGATCTATGGATACCTCTCTCAGCACCCATATGAAACAGAACTGTAAACAGATTTTCTTTTTCTTTATGGATATTTTACAAATCACTCCCCTTTTAAACTGTATTCTTGTTTTACTGACATACTGTATAGTAGGCTATTTCATACCTGTTTTTTATTTATTCTCTTATTGTTTGTATAACTATAATGATCATATGAAGGTGTGCCGCGGAAATAATCTTTTGAATAATTTGTGACAAAACCGTTCTAAACACTCAGAGAGTCCTTTAGCTCACCTGAGCCCCTCAGTCTGACAGGAGAGGACTCTCCTCCAGTTTGTTGTGGGAACAGCTCCTTATGTCCGTTAGTGAGTTAGTGCAGCTAGCTAACCAGATGCTAACATCACGGTCCCCGCTAGCACCGGTCCCTCTCTCTCCCTCTCTCCCTCCCTCTCTCCCTCTCTCTATCACACTAAATGCGCTATTGTCCACACACACACACAGAGCCGAGTTTGAAAGACACAAGCACACGTGTATTTCCATGCAACTCTCTGATTGGTGTGGTGTCTTGCCTCTGTTGCGTTCAGTGAAAACGGGAAATTACAGTCCTACCGTTGTCTCTTGTGTCATGATGAGGTTCACGTAAAGCACGGTTAATGTATTATATTATTGAGGTATCTCCAGTGCTTGAATTGGAATAAAAAAGGTGCCAGTACTCTAAATCAGCA
>NW_011342036.1:0-4523 GCF_000735185.1 Notothenia coriiceps
TATTTGCGTTTTAGCACATTACTTCCTGCAGTGATTCAGAAAGTATTGTGTTTGGGCTTTTTATTGTGAAAGGGAGAACACTACTCAGAACCAGACATAATTTCATAGAGAAAGCAAGTCTTATAGGGAGCCAATTTAAATGCTAATGTCGTCTTTATTCTACATCCATTACAAATTTGTGCAATCAACTACTTCATTATGATAAGTTGTCTACAGCCACTTTAAATGCAATCAAATGTATATTTCTAAGTGCTTACAACTTAAAAAATCTTTACGTACAAATGACTGTATATTGAATATATTTCTGTACCCAGTGTTGAACAGGACCCAAACCTTTGAGAGATGAAAAAGGACAAATCTGCTTTAATCAACTGCCAAGTAGTCAAGTCTGCATTTGTGTCTGTTCATTTGTAAAACGTGGAATTCGGTTTCTTTTTAATGGCCTAGGCGGATTTTGGCTTTTTTCTCTTGCCAAGATACTTTTAGACACTTTTTGAGGTATGCAAAACCTTAAAACTAGAACACTGATGGCTGGCTTACGCTGCAAACTTCATCACCTTTTAACAAGAGAGTAAGTATATAAAACGTTATTTTGTATATTTTACACATCAGCAGAAACAGAGAGATAGCAGGAAGGGTGGAGACAGTCTCCCCCACCTTTACAGACACTGTGTTTTAGAGAGAACAAATACAAGTGTAAGGTAACTTTTTTTTTAAATTCCATCCCCCCTCTGTCTAGTGATAAGATGGCAGGAAGGGGGGAGGAGGGGGCAGGGCCAGGCTCACACACACACACACACACACACACACACACACACACACACACACACACACACACACACACACACACACACACACACACACACACACACACACACACACACACACACACACACTGCCTAGACAGCAAAAGGCCTGACAGCCATAGGAAGAGGAAAGTGTGACAGTAAGGGAGTGTGTGCAGACTAACTTAATCAACACTTTTGACTAGGTATAGCAAAAGGTGCTTTCTTTGTTCTGATCAGACCGAATTCGCATACTCTGTCTGAAATACATTGAGAGTTACTTTTGACTCTAACAGTGTTCCACTGGAGTCAGAGCTTTCTGAACTTATTTCTTAGCAGCACAGGGCATTTTTTTGTGTTGTATTGTGTACAGTTGAAAGTGCACAGATAAACAGTCAAGCATGGGCGGTAAAAATGTGTCTCCTCAGGCTCTCTAATACACACAGTTATCTCTCAAACCCCCCTCCCTGCCTGCCTGCTTTCCAGGACTTTTACAGCCTCTGGCCGACTGCAGGGCCATGGGGTGTTGAGACAGGCACCTATAGCTCAGGAGTGAAGGTCCCCACACACACACACACACATACACACACACACACACACACACACACATGGAGGCGGGCCCACCTGTCACTTTTTATGCATACTAATGTGATTGAAACAGCATTTTTTAATTTATTTTCTTTATTTTAATTGTTTTTATTTTTTTATTATACACCATAAGGCGCGACAGTGGGGGCTTTTCACACCTGTGAATACACATCACCTCCCTCCTATCGACGGATCTCACACCTACTTGGGATATCACACCTACTTGGGATCTCACACCTCGAACAAAGGGGAGGCGGGACTTCGCTAATTTGCATAATTGGGGGAGGTGTGACCTGTCACTTTTTTATGCATACTAATGAGACGAATGCGGCATCATTATTACTACTCATGATATTATACTAGGAGTGGTCTATAGTGTGTTTCAAAAATAACTATGAAACACTATATATATTATACTATAGTTATACTATTTAAAATAATATAGGAATACTACAAAGATCCATACATAGTAGATGCTAGATACATAGTATTACTATTTAAATATTATAGGGCTACTATAGCTAATAAAATGGCACTACAGAAAAAACTATAGTAATACGATAGCAGGTGAAAAATACTACAGAACTCTACAAACTGACTATAGGCCACTATACAACTCTTACAGTATACTATAGTAATACTATAGTTCATTTATAGTTCATTTCGTAAGAAGTGCATACAGCAGACAGCTAGCAGTTTTCGACATATATATTAGCTGTAAACTTTACGAAGATAATGTTTTATTATGGGCATCTTTACCATTCAATCTCGTCCAACTGATATTGCTGCTGTCACTCGGCTCTTGGTAGTTCAGGCATTTATCAAACCTGGCAACTCCAGGTTTCCTGGCAGCTAAAACACAAAGTCCAGTGGCTCCGCCCCAAAGTGTGAGAAACTTTTCACGCGCGCGCAGACAGACTCCGCGAGCGAGTGAGGCTGACACTCCCGCGAGCGAGCATGAGGGCTGTCTCTGCTCGCGGGGGTTTAATCTGCGCGGGAGGGTCATTTCATGCGCGTGTAAAAGCACATTTTCCGCTCGTGAGTAGCTTGTTTTGCGCGCTAGAATATTGACCCAAATCTGACTCCATACAAGGCTTCAGGAGTGCTTTAGGACTTTTCCAAAATAGCTCATTTGTGTTGGCCAGTGGTGAGGAAGAATCATGGGGAAAACAGGTCAGGTGCGACTTAAAAAAAACACAAATGTAATTTCTTGTACATATTTGAGGTACAGCTGACGCTCTGATAGAGTGACTTTAGTTGAGTGGGCAGAAGTGGATTTGGCGTCCTGCTCAAGGACACTTAGACAGGACACAGACTTGTTAATAGACAGAAGTTATTGTTGGGGTCGAAACGGTGGCAGGATCGTCTCTTTAACCACCAGGCCAGAGGCAGTCTGATAGACATGTGGTGTTTAGGAGACAAGAGGTCAGTGGCTATCAACACAGCACACTTCCTGTCAGCCCTGCAGGGAGGCAGCTTCCCAACTGAGGCCAAATGTGAAGTGATAACTCTCTCAACACTTGTCAAAATGACTACTGCTTTAATTCAGGAATCGTAGTTTTACTCGATCTATGTATGAGATCTGGCTGCAATGTTTTTTCTTGTTGCTGTTTGCAGAGCTAAATATTGTTCAGTATTTTATGTTAGGCTGCAGTCACAATTTTTATTTCATCAATGTGTAAAGTCAAAGCATGACCAAACCAATTACTCTGATGTTGAATTCCATTTGATGTGGAAATCTAATTGAAGGGAATCATCAAAATGGTGGGCTAATCTGATTGGCAAACTATTAACTCAACCCCATGCCCTCAATATTTCGACAGGCGATTGTTGGATTCTCGAGTGACTCATTGGAATGCAACGCCATGGATTCCAGGCGATATTTCATTTGAAAAGGTAAATCATTGCTTTTCTTTAATACCTGTGGAACAGAACGAGTGGTGCCTTTGATCATTGCTACTGTGAACATGGGAAAACAGCTTCTGTGAATGACCTGAAATTAATTCCTGAAACACCAACTTTTACCCATTAAAATACCCTGCACTTTATCTTGCTGTATTGACAATGGCTGGCGTTATTTCAAATAAAAAATAATCCTTTATTGATTGCTTAACCTTATTGTACATTTAGAAAAATGCCCTCACTTTTTTAGGATATGGGTATAAAAACATGCATATAAACAACGTGGAAGGACTACTTTTACCTATCTACATATTATCTTGTGAAATAATTTTGGTAACACTTTATATTAAGGTACAAAAATGTACCATCAACTAGTTGTTAATTAACATGCATATTAGCAGTATATTGGCTCTTTATTAGTCATTATAAAACGGACAAGTCAAATCAAGCAATCTGATTGGTTCTTAGCCATGATATACTGAGCGTATACCACGTGTCTGAGAAAAACAGTATACAGTTGGGCTGAAAACGCAAACTGCTCGCCGGAGCGTCTTGGTGACGCCAAAGTGCCCAGAACCTGCGGTTCCATGCATGGCCTTGAGTACAGCCTCTTGCAGACCCCTCTGGACCACCACTTGCCACCTCTTTTCCCCTGTTGCTGGCTCCTTCCACGCCCACTGTAGTACGCCCTGACACAAGCGTAGAGCCTCAAACTGAGACCACAGTCCCTTGGTCGCTTTAGAGAGCCCGGACACTTCTTCCCACGGTGGCCGCTGCTGCAACTCGACCCACTGCAAAACAGGCTGTAGCACGGCGTCCAGCTCCTGCTGTTGCTTCCACTCTGCCCCGTCCACTGTCCGGAGCTCCTGGCAGACAACCTCTTCCACTGGCCTCGCGGCCGCACAGGCAGCTCCCTCCTCCAGCAGTTCCTTTTCCCGAGTCTCTCTCCTCTCGCAGTAGTGGCAGCCGCCGGCGGCACACGGGCGGCGGGAGAGAGCATCCGCATTAGTGTGGCGTACCCCAGCCCGGTGCTCCACCCTGAAGTCGAACGCTTGGAGCTCTTCTATCCACCTGGCGACCTGCCCTTCGGGCTCTTTGAACGTCATGAGCCACTGTAATGCAGAGTGATCCGTCCTCACCGTGAACGCCTGGCCACACCACTGCCAAAAGTTCCCTGCGAGTGACACAGTAACGTTGCTCTGCTTTGTTGAACGCCCGGCTGAAGTATGCCACCACCCGCTCCTCCTC
>NW_011342037.1:0-4538 GCF_000735185.1 Notothenia coriiceps
GAAGCCATGCGCAGCTTACTTCCGGGTTTTAGGACGCGTCTCTCTCCTCCTCTTCACACACTTTTCGCGGCACACGTACTTACAGCCAATCATCTCTAAATTATGTGAGATGACGTATGGTGGGGATGGCAGCTCGGTGCCCCTATTGTCATAATTCTTTTGCCACACACATTAAATTGAAAAATACTTAGACAGTGAGAGGGAGGGGCATGATCGGGTTTTGTCCCACATGGCTCTAAACAGCTCAATAGGTACACACTGTAGACACTAATTAGAAGAACAAAGACTAAAACAGCAATATACAGACAAATCAGTTTTTATTGCATTTCTTTGCATTTCTTTGTAATCATTATTTGTAATAAGGAGGGCTGCCCCTAATGACCAGTCGCCACTAGGTACCCCTGCTGGTCTAAGAGTCAAACTCATTCAGTTATTGTTAAGTTAAAATTCATTCAATTATGTCTGCCACCTTATATATGTATATTTAAGGCTTTACTGATGTGCCACAATAATGTCACCTAATGTTATTCAGTTAAAATATCAATATTGTGGCTTTCCAAGTTAACATTGATTGATATGACTGTGATTAAATCAGCATATACTTCTGCCAGGGGATGCCACCCCTGAAATTCTCCTGCCACCCTCTTGCCCCCCCATGAATATTTGTCTAGATCCGCCCCTGCCGGGGACACATCTTTCTGTAGAAAATACATCAAAAAGTACATTTTGCATGATAGGTCCCCTTTAAAGCATGTGAACATGTCACAGTAGAGGAACTAAATACAAATAAGAACCTGAAAACTAGGATAATATGTCATCTTTAACGTGGTCAAAGAATATGTTGTTAGTATATGGCTAAAGCAATGCACTGCCACTGTGAGAATAAGTTCATGTTTGAGTCACCCTGGGACTGTCCATGTTTCAAATTATGTTTGATGATGCCATTTAATTAAAAAAAATTGTACACACACACTGCTTGGTTTCTTGGTTATGTTTGCTAGTTGACCATCACCTTTGTTTTATAACTGCAAACATACTGTACACACAAACTGCTGTTATCTCCCCTCTATTCCTACCCAGTTTGGATCAAAGTAACGTTAAGGAAGGTGGGGAATGGACAGGAGCAGCCGGTGCGCAGACAGACCTGTTAGCATCAATAAAACCAATTGACCAACCAAAGTACAGATGTACTTCAAAGTGTTTGCCGCTAATCTACAAGGTTGGCAGGTGAGATAAGGAGTAATGAGCTGCAATGTAAGGTTATCTATTCATGCTGATTTGTGAGGAAGTGGTCATTAATTATTCGTCTGTTATTTATTGGTAGTGGTGTGCCGATGTGTCGGGTAACATCAGCTCACCACACTTTGAGGGCCATAATTCGGGAGCTTTAAAGGTGAAAATCCCAGGAAATCTTTCACGAAATTCTAGTTTTGTCAGTTTTATGAGCAACTTAAAGGGTTCACCTCTGATGTGCATTTTGACAGCAAGGCACTGCAGTTTTCTATTAGGGATCAGAATAAATTGATAGTAAGCTAAAGTGGCTGCATTTGTATACTATTTCATACATGAATGTTTTATATTCAGGGACATTAACGGTCTCAAACAATTGGCTTTAGATACAGTATGAGGCGCCACTTGTGATAAATATTGTTGAACTGTTATTGTCTGATTATATTACGATGCAACCAGAGGTATGTTTTGATACTTTGATCCTCTATTGTTCAAAGCCTTTTTCAGTGTTTAGTTCTATTGAGGTAACCATGAAACATGCAATATACCTAGAATATCAACATGGTATGATACACATCGATCATACACAAGTTACTTATTTTGTTCAGAAGTTGTTCTTCTTTATATACAAATCCGTTTTGAAGATTTGTACTTTTAACTGTATGTGTTAAACACTGGAACTGCTTCCTTGCGACCAAACTGTGGATAAGGGTTTGACGATGGATGGATGGAGGATGAAGCAAGTTGGCCAATGGCAGGCTTATGCACAGTAAACAACCTGTAAAACAAATTCCTTTATCTGTATATACTATATATGTGCTATTCCAAACATTTCCTTCAAAAGTTGTGTGATTAAAAACAATATATGAAAAATAAAGTTCATTACTCCCTCAAGACATTCCTGAGCAGTAGATTCAATTTTTCCTAGGAATGCAGAATGCAACTTCTTCATAAATCATAAATCTGATTGCAAGGACCCAAATTACACTTTTGTTTAATGTAATGTACCGTGAGGTAGAATGTGTCTGAAATCAGCACGCTGCAGCTGGGGCTATTCAGCTGTCTGATATACACGATATAGACAAAAGTATTGGGACATTGCTCTTAATCATTGAATGCAGGTGTTTCATTCAGTCCCATTGCCACAGGTGTATAAAATCAAGCACCTAGCCATGCAGTCTGCTTTTACAAAAATTTGTGAAAGAATGGGTCGCTCTAAAGAGCTCACTGAATTCAATTGTGGTACTGTAATAGGATACCACCGTTGCAACAAGTGTTAGAGTATTCGTTATTCTCGCGTCAAGGAGAGAAGATTTAAAAGTAAGAGACAATTGAGTCTCTGAGAAAGGTCAAATGGGTACTTTAATTAAATGGCGCGGTAATGCAACAAACTGAAGAGTGTGGAGAGAAAGGCTGCAGCTTCCTCTCGCAGTCCGGGCCGTGGAAAAGAGAGCGAACTAAGCTCCTTCACCTAACTATATATCTAATCATTTGGCTCCTCCTCTTCAATGGCGGCTGTGGTGACGTAGGGGGACCTCCCTCCTCGGTCTTCTGTTTCCGATATCGCGCATAACAGGATTTATACGTTGTGCATTCAATACATAACTTGACACGCCTTTTCTCCTCATACTCTCTTTCATGATTTTTTTTTAAAGGATTTTAACGGCCGTAATCGTTTGTTAACAGAAAACCCGAAGTCGAGCTTACTGGTGGTACTTCGGGTATCTCTTCCGGAATAGCTTTTCAAAATAAACTTTGACCGGAGGCGAAAGCTAACCGGAAGTATTTTCACAATAAAACAGTTTAAAATTACTGTATGTTTAAACTATATTATATCATTAAACATTGATTTTAATTTCTAACACAAGTCAGTTCATGAAATATCTTCTCTCCTAGATATTCCACGATCAACTGTAACTGCAAAGTGGAAATGTTTAGGAACCACAGCAACTCAGCCAGGAAGTGGCAGACCACGTAGAGTTACAGAGCGGGGTCGCAGAGTGCCGAGGTGCATAGTGGGTAAAAGTGGCCAAAGCTCTGCTGACTCAATAACTGCAGAGTTCCAAACCAGCTCTGGCATTAATATCAGACCAAAGCTGTTCACCGGGAGCTTCATGGGTTTTCATGGGCTGAGCAGCTGCATCAAGCCTTACATCACCGAGCACAATGCCAAGCATTGGATGGAGTGGCGTAAAGAACGCCGCCACTGGACTCTGGAGCAGAAGGAGTGACCAATCACGCTTCTCTATCTGGCAGTCTGATGGACCAGTCTGGGTTTGGCGAATGCCAGGAGAACGTTTTCCTTGTTTTTCTGGGGTTGGCCTAGGGTATGTTTTGGTCATTGGATTTTATTTTCACAAAACGATATTCAAAAACAAAAAACGACTGGATATTTAATTTTCGTTTTAAAATTGAAAAACCAAAATTGAAATACAAGGCGTCTTTTCTTTATCATGGTCAATAAGGGATTTACTAAACTTAAAAAACGGGATGATTTTCATTTTCTACTTCTCAAAACAAAAAATTAAATCACTAGAAAACAGAAACAAAAAAACTACAGTTTTTTTCATATTCTGCTACCGGAAGTTACCTTACAAAATAGGAGCGCAGACGAAACTCACGGAAGTGATTTCAAAACAAAAGCACTCGTATGCTAAAATCACACTTTGAATCACTACATTATCATGTTGAAGGACCGGTGATTATTATAAACAATGGGAATTTAGCGATCACAATGAAAACGGCCCAAGACACACTTTGAGCCCAGAAAACGAATGTTATTAAGCGCTGTAAATATAATAGGCCTCTGTCTAAAATGGACAACATTGTTAGGAGATTTAAACTATACTATCCGCCGTCTCTCAAGTTTGTTTTTCAAATCAGCTGCTCTTCATTCCTGCTATATTTGATGAGTGATACAAATATTTGTTACCACAAGTTCTTAAGAAAACTGACACTGTTGGACTCGATACTAGTTTAACTTCTACCAGAAATAAAATGAAGTACTTTTGCTGTGTACTTTGTGAGTAATCCTCTGTCAGAGTCCCCTCCTTAGTACATAATGCATGTTTTTCTGCTATATTTGATGAATGATAAAAATACAATTTTACCATTTAGTTCTTAATGAAATTGATACTGTTTGACTTTGTATTAGCCTACTACTTACAATACATTGAAGTACTTTCTGTGTAGTTTTCCAGTAATCGTCTGTCAAAGTCCTCTCCTGAGAACAAGAATGCATGTTTCTCTGCTATTTTGAATAAGCGTTAAACCTTTCTTCATGAGACTGATATTGTTTGACAGTCGTA
>NW_011342038.1:0-1027 GCF_000735185.1 Notothenia coriiceps
CATTCAAACATATTTATTTGACTCAAACCGATATATTCCTGCACTTTAACTGTATCTGCATATTGAAGTATGAATGCTTGTTGTTTGTATGTGGTCTTCTCCTGAACGTCTCTCGTTTTTTTTTTGTATTTTTGATGGCACCTTAAAAAAAGGAGTAGCTCTACTCATCTCATTGTACCTGATAATGACAATAAAGGATTATATTATATTCTAACCCTGCACACACACTAACCCTGCACACACACTAACCCTACACACACACTAACCCTGCACACACACTAACCTTGTACACACACTGACCTTGTACACACGCTGACTCGGAGGCGTACAAATCAAGTGAAATGCAGATTTCGAAAACCAAAATCTGCATTAAGCAAGATATTTGTTTCAATGCAAACAATCCCAGAGTTTCTTAACCCACGCTAGGTTTTAGGCTGTTTCGCAGAAACAAAGATAACATTACAATCCCTAACAATAAAATAACAAAGACCCTTCAGCTGACATTTGATTTCAAGGTTCAAGGTTCAAGGCTTTGGTCATACGAACCAATAAACTATTTGGGAATGAATTCATATTGAATGTTAGGATTGATATCTGGTAGCTTTTGTACTTTCATATACTTGTCCATAAAACCTAGATGGACGGCTGTTCTCCCATTTAGGTAAGGTAATTTTAACACATAATGAGAAGACAACAGAAAGGAACACAATAAATAAACACAATGGAATAACAGGTTCATAAAAACCAGGCATAAATGAGAATAGTTTAAAAACAACATTGCAAATACAGTAGGTGCTAAAACAAGTTAAAAGACTTCTGGGTTGGCAGTTAAAAAAAGTAATGTTTTAAAAGATTTAAAAGAACTCAGAGTTGGTGAAGATCTCAAGTTTTCGGGAAGTTTGTTCCATTTTTGGGGTGTTTTACATTTAAAGTTATCATTATTTATGTTCCTTATTCAACAGCTGGTCATTCCTGGAGCCGACACAAACAAGTGTGCAACCCAACACCTCTTACCCCCCCCCCCCCC
>NW_011342038.1:1077-5501 GCF_000735185.1 Notothenia coriiceps
AACTGCACTACACTGCCCAGTTCCTCTCAAATCTCCTGATAGTCACAATATCACTAATATCCCTAATTGCCTCCTTAAATTGACACACAAGCCAGGACTAATACTGAGGCACGGACCCTAATTAGACACCTAAACATGAAGCCAAGGGCGTTTTATGGAGGGCACTTTGGGGAATGTTTTAATGAGGACATGGTGCTGAGAATAGTTTGAGAGTCAGATGTTGACGCAGGAGCTGCACCCGGTGGCCAGCGCGCGCGTGCACACACACACACACACACACACACACACACACACACACACACACACACACACACACACACACACACTAGCTAACAGTTGTTTTTAATCTCTACAAATGGAGTCATTCATTTGGAGTCTTGTTTGTTTCCACCAGAGAGAGTTACCACTCTCTCCTTTAGCTCTGCTTTTGGTCACCAACTCTACATATCCGTCTCTTTAGCTGCTAAATGTTTCACTATGTTCACCAGATATATATTTGTGTCAGCCTGCTTTCTGCTTCTGTAGTGTACCTTGGGTTTTCACAGCTTTTTATCTGAAAACAGCTGCCTGCTGCGGCCAAAAAAACAATGAGAGCAGTGAGAGTGAACCAATGAACGTTAAAGTCGCAGCTGGGAAAAAAACAATGAGCTGAAACTCGCTGGGACTAGCAGAGCTTCGGATCATCTGATAACGCTCAATCAACGACAGCAGCTTTGCCTTGTGGTATAAGGATGTTTTGTTCACTGTTGCTCCAGTGGCGTCCCCAGTGCTATTTAAAAGGGTTCTGCGCTGTGAGGAGATTCTGCCCAGCGCCCTGCCAGAGCCTTTCTGCCAGAAAAATATGCTAAATAAAGCCTTTGGTCAACTCTGTGATACCAATAAAGGCAACCCCAGTTGATTGAAGAAGGCGATGTTTTATGAAAGCGTGTGTTGTGTGATTTCACTGTGGCGCTTCCTGCCCTGCACAAGTGTTCCACTTATCCCTGATGTGACTAATGATGGAGACAGAGAGCTAAAGGGCAAGTGATAAGAAGATATCTCTGCCAGACAAAGGTCACTATTTCCATTTCCCTCTTTAACACTGACCACCTCTGTGTTTATCTGCTCCACTGTCAGCAGCCTCTCACAGACACAGCACAGGTCTCAGCTCAGGATACTTCAGAGACATGTGGAGGCACAAAGAGCCCATTCACCGGCGCACAACAGGAAACTGCGTTTCCTCCTGGAAGAGCCCAGTTCTGCAACTCATTCAGGGCTTGGAGATGAGGTACTGAGCCTTGTTTTTCTCACTCTGAACATCACTTTGGGTAGTTATAGTTGCCAGCTTAGTGAACACAGAAATGTTTATTACACACCAAAGTTTTATGATAGATATGTATAGTATGGGTCCCCAGCACATAGAAACTGACGGATGCTTGCATATGTTTGGCTATTTGCACAATTGGCATAAGTTGTGTGGTTAATAAGCATACCCCCCTGGTGCTCAGAGCTCCAAGTCCTGGCAGCGCGGGTAACTGAGCTAACAGCTAACTGAGCTAATGGCTAACTGAGCTAACGGTTAACTAGCTGACAGCACATGGCAGCTATAGTGTTAGCACAACACAGTCTCACGGCATTTCGTGTTATAGTCACGAAATTAATCTATTGATTCTTGTTCACCAACACAATTTCGCCATTTTTTTCGTGTCACACAGAACGATTTTAAAAGCAATGTAAATAATAACAAATTAGAAGGAAAAACAGATGGGCCTACAAAAAAATACAGATTTCAGTATTCTGACACAGAACGATTTTAGAAGCAATGTATTTCTATTGGCAGTATGTTTCGTGCCTGCACCAAATAATAACAAATTAGAAGGAAAAAAAGATGACAACAAATACAGATTTCAGTATTCTGAGGCTCTGAGCCCCATCTCTTTTCCTCACGGACGGCAAAAAAACTCCGACATTATAGGCTACAATTTAAAATAAAAGGGATAGGGTTAGGCTTAGGGTAAGATATTGAGTACGAAAATGTTTTTATGAACCACACAGCTTCTGGTATTCCAAGACCCGACCGGACAAAAAGAAACATACTACCAATAGAAATACATTGCTTTTAAAATTGTTCTGTGTGACACGAAAAAAATCGTGTTGGTGAACACGAATCAAGAGATTAAATTAATTTCGTGACTATAACACAAAATGCCGTGAGACTGGGTTGGTTAGCAGCAGTTAGCGTTACTTTAGCAACAAGTTAAGCTTTCTGTCCACCAGGAAACTCCAAAAAGAGTTGAGGCAGAGCGGCTGAATTCAGAGAGAAATCCACACAACATTTCTCCATAAAATAACATCCAATTTATTAAAATAACCTGTAAAGTGCTATAAAGCCTCACACACCTCTCCCCTAAGAAGCGTTCTGTCCCTGGTGCAAGTCAGTCTAATATCAACGTGATGATAATGCTGTTATTTTAATGATAGTTACACAAAGTAATTTAAATTCTACAAAGTTATAATTTGGTGACATTTCAGCCCCAAACGTTTTACTTACAAAGGCATTAAGGTACAGATATAATGAAGATGTATTAAGTTTGCTGATGTCCCAGACAGGAGCATGACAACTTTCTTCTTAATATATTTTGTGAAATGGTTAACATTTTAACCACAAACTAAATGTGTTAATCTTCAGGCCGGAGTCTGTTAATCCAATGACAGATTACTTAATGTGACCATAAAAAGCAATAACACACCAGAATAAGCCCGCCATCTGTTGACTAAATAAACCTATTCATTGGGTGTGAGGTAATGCAGTTTAATTTGATGTAATGTGATACTCATCTAAAGGAAATTGCTTGTGAGCATCAAAAGCCGCACTGAAGCATTATGAGGAGAAGCAGCTGGCTGACCAGATGAGTTTTCAGCTCAGGAGGAACGTTCACTTTCTGCCACATTTCCTGTCTGATAAGTAAGGTGTGGAATATTATTCACGCATGTAAAATACAAAGGTCAGACTTATGCACACATATGCCCTTATGTTTTCCTAATCAGACAATACACTCATGTACTGCACAGAGTTGAGTTAGGTTAACCTCGAGTTGACAATCCACATGGTCATTTTAGGAAAGTGGGTTAATAAAACTGCCAAGTGCCCCTTATTAAAATGGCCCTAAACAACTTTATTACGTGTATGAAAATACTCTTACTCTTCTAACTCATTATGCCCTGTGCTATGACTCCCTTCACTCCACTGTCTGTGTTCTCTGTTGTTTAAGAAATCTAATTCATTTTTTACTTAATCATTTTTAATAAACTATTCCATGGTTCCTTTTAGGACGTCTCTGTGGTCTGTTGGGCAGGACACAGCCATGTTGTTCTTCATCAGAGGACTGAATAAAAACGAAAGGACGATCTTTCAGACGAGCTCAGGTCAAAGCAGCTGGAATTATATCCAGATGGTATCACAACCTAAACACTGCATGTTGTGAATACTCCCTACATAGTTACAGATGAACTTGTGGGCCAACATTCTGCATCAACTTTTAGTTTCTTTGTTTGTTTGTTGGTGTGAACTGATCCATTAGACCCCCCAGTGACACCCTGCTTCACATTTAAGGTGACAGCTGAAGAGAACCTTTCCTTACCCAGCAGTGACGGACATTAACCAAAGATAAGAAGTTTTCAACAAAGTAAATGTTGTTAAACTGAAATAAACGTTTTTTATGTTTTGGTGTCCTTGAGTCTTCTCCCAGGGGGGGGGGGGAAATTGTGCACGCTGACTGTTAAAACGAATCCTCAGATCCCGGCTGAAGCTCTGAAATATGGGCATTAAAAGGGCAGTTGTCCTGTTGGCAGGCCCAGCCGGACACCAAGAGGGCGCTCTGTATCGACTCGGCTGATAAAAATCTGCATTGACATTTCCTTCTCCTTTCTATCTGCAAGAGCCCAGCACTGACATTACAGCGCAGCATTTCAAAGGCCCAGTCAAATTGCTCTTTTTGATATTCAGTCAGGCCAGCCTCTGGGGACCCAGGGCTCTATGAATGCTGTAAAAGAAAAGATGACAAGGCGTATCTAAGACCTAGACCCGTCTCAACAAAGCAGGCAGGAAGGTGACCCAGGACCTCTGTGAACTTTATGAACCCAATAAAGGCATGTGTCCAAGTCCAAATATATATACTTGTCAAGGCGTTAAAGACTTCATGTTGAGGCATAAAGGTTTTTGTTTGATGTGTGTGTTTGGAGAGAAGTAAATGTCGGGATTCAGAAAGAGGGGATTAATAAGATAAGATAAGATAAGATGGTACTTTATTGATCCCAATTTGGGAAATTGTTTTTGTTGCAGCATCATAGAAGACAAGGCATTTTACAATAAAACAAAAATAAACAAGAATACAAAGAAAAGAAAATAGAAAATATATAATACATGTAGATATTATATATACAAA
>NW_011342038.1:6018-16275 GCF_000735185.1 Notothenia coriiceps
ACCCCAGATAGGTTCAGAGTTGAACTCCACGCACCAAATCTCCGTTCCACCTTTAGCTGAGACAAGCTAGCATGAGCAGCTACGATCATGGGCCTCATCACCGCGCGCGCGCACGCACGCACGCACACACACACACACACACACACACACACACACACACACACAATGAGTCCCCCCAAATGATGTTAAGTGCTAATGGGTGACAGTGAAAGCTGTGTGTTAGCTTGTTGAAAAGTGTCCCATGTAAAACAACAATTTGTTTCAGGAGAGCAGAAACAGGATCAGGTCTTCTCACTTTAGTCTGAGCCCTCAGAAACATCCGACTCTTTACGGGACCCCTTGACATCCTGGACCCTAGGCATGTTCCTGGTTGGTCAGCTTGCTAATCATCCCAGATGTTGGAACATATTTAATGCAGGGCACATAATAACCTACAGTCTGACTTCACAGTGACTCCCGCTGAGCTCAGGCTCCATGCTGCTCTCTGCTGGTCAACTCCACAGCTGACCTGAGCTCAGCATCAAACTGCTGCTGCTTCACATGATGACTGTAACATGATATTCTGTCTGTTTTCACTCAAGCGATACTGTGTATTTTTGGGTTTTGTCCTTCTTAGATTAATTTACTACATATGGTATTTCTGCAGGGATGTGTTGTAGGTTTACTCAAAGCCTGTAAATATAATTTCCAATCTTCTTACCCCAAAAATTTACTGATGTTTAGTGAATGTAGATAAACAGTGGACCTTTCTTTATAGATTCCTTCTAAAAATCATTTCCTGTTGGTGCCCAGTCTGTACAGTAATACTATTAAATACTGCACTTATTAATGTTGTGATGTAAACAATACTGAGTGCTCCAAAAATGTGAGGTCTGAACATTATTGTCTTTATTTGTGGAGTATGAATCAGACATAGTGATAGGTCAAAACTGATGGAGAGAAGTGCAAAGGCTCACAGCTGTACAGTAAAGTTTGCTGCCTAACCCTAACCCAGGGATCACCAACTACATTTGTCCAAGGGCCAAAATGTATCCAATAGACACTATCGCGGGCCAGCGATTTTTATATAGCCCAGAATTTTGAAGTTGGGGGGGGGGGGGGATGCTAGTGGAGCACGCTCAGGCACAGCGGACCGCATAAAGCTTAGCAGACTCTTCACGCTAACGAAGGATCACTTCTAGGCAGGGTTGGGAGGGTTACTTTGTAAATGTAATCATCAGTTACTGAATGCTGAATACATAATCTGAAAGTAATCAGAATACAGTTACGTGTCTTAAAAATGTAACGTATTCAGATTACTTTTAGAATACTTTTGGAATACTTTCTTTTTCCATAACAGATGGGTATGTTTTGGTGAACAGGAGACACTTATGTTACTGTTTTAATGGCTTATCAAGAACTCAAACACAACATCTTGGTGTCATTCTGGACAGCTCCCTCTCATCTGCACCCCACATAAAAAACATCACCCGGACTGCATTCTTTGTACTGTCTTAAAACCTTTCCTTGGAATATGTTATGAATTGTAAGGTGTCCTTGAGTGCTTTGAAAGGCGCCCCTAAATATAATGAATTATCATTATTATTTATTATTATCTGAAACGATGGTAATAACTTTTAAAACTTTTTCCAGTCACTTGCCCCATGCATTCAGCAGCAGCAGGCCATTCACTTTGATTTGATCCCGTTATGAAATGTCATCATTTCGGCAATAAAGAAATGCTACATAAACGTTATCTTGCACATTTTATCTAACCATCTCCGTTTCTAACTTTCAATATATTTCAAAAGAGATCTCTCTCTCATCTGCGTGCGGGGGCGGGGCCTCACAGACACGCTGCATCTCGCTCAGATATGCTGCAGCGCTGTGCAGTGTGCACACAGTTCTGCCGGTAATGAATATTACATTTTATGAGGAATCTTTTCCACCAATAATTCCAATAAGTATTCCAAAATGTATTCACTTCAGGTTTACGAAAGTAACTGTAATCAGATTACTCGTTTTTCAAATGTAACGCCAGCTGAATGAAGTCAGCCAAGTTCAGACAGGAAGACCTATCACTTCGTATTGCACGTCATGGCAATACTCGCTCCCTTCACTAAATGATAGGGAGCGCCACTCCTCAGCAAACCTATCACGTCCCTCCATTCACAAGCCTAATCATCGCACCTGGTAATCCCTCTAGGTTTGCTGAGGAGTGGCGCTCCCTATCATTTAGTGAAGGGAGCGAGTANTGGCATATGTACTACAGCGTCTCCAGCGCTTTGAACGGCAATGTCCGTGGCTGTCTCCTCCTGATTGGTGGAGTTGGACCAATAGACGTAGCGCCACTTCTGTGACGTCATAGAAGTGTTCAAATCTGGATCAGTCTGTATCAGATCCGTTGCAGCCCCTTTTTTAAGAGATTTGGGTATGGAGGAAAATAGAGAGGGTTGTGTTTTCTGACACTTGATGAGTTCCCTGGAACACCGGGGACTCATATTCATGTATAAAAGACGTACAAAAGTGCATTTTGCATGATAGGTCCCCTTTAAGTTTGTTGGAATCCTGAAAACTGTGTTGTCATGTGACTCATATTGTCATGTGACCCAACCCAGTAGAGTAGGGTTAGGGCAGTGGCCACCAACTGGCGGCCCGCAGGCCACATCCGGTCCGCCAGACATTCTCATCCGGCCCGCACGACGGGGGTGACTGTGGCGTTGGCGGAGTGGTTAGTGCGTTCGCCCCCCACCCATTTTTTACAAANTTTTTCAAATGTAACGCCAGCTGAATAGTTAGCCAACTTGATTTTTGTATTCTGATTACGTAACACCGTTACATGTATTCCGTTACAACCCAACCCTGCTTCTAGGCTACTGTCCCTCAGCTCCTGCCTCTGGACTCTGTCGCTGCGGGGCTACTGCTGTGGTGCCGAGCGCACAAAGCGTGATCCGTTTGGTATTTTGAAAAATAAAAAGTATAAATATGCCTTATATAGGTATGGTCCTACACTATATTATTCAAATATAGCATGATAGGTCCACTTTAAACAAAAACAGAGAGCTGGTTTCTTTTTGTTTCTCTTGTGAATTTTCCCCGGAACACTTAGCACCGTATTAAAGTACATTTTATAACGTGTCAGTTTACTTAGTTTAAATATCAACTCAGTCCTCTGATGTGTTCAGGGTTATCCTGGCTGGTAATGGTGACTAGGCTACATTAGAAACAGAAAACAGATTTTGGATTACAGGGTATCATTTAAGTTGCATCAAGGAAATCTACGATCCAGATTTGTTGGTGTTGTGTTTTTTTTAGCTTAAAGGTGGGGTAGGTAATTTTGGAGAAACCAGCTCGAGTGCGCTAGAATTTGAAAATACACATCCGGAAAAAATCTGCCCCTTCCTTCAGACTTCCTTACAGAGCCCCTCCTCCAACACACACGAACGCGCACATGACCAATGAGGGCACGAGATACATTTTTGCACAGATGGAAGGCTGACAGGCAGGTAGGCCATCCAGTTACTTTAGCCGGCTCAGATGATTGGTCGTGCTTTTTACAGTACTACTGCTTCCACAGATTACATTTTTTTATGGATTTTTTGTCAAAGCACCATTGCTATTGGGATGTTAAGAGCATTCCATGGAATATAACAAAAAGTGTATTTCGAGCCGGTTTCTCAAACTTACCTACCCCACATCAGACTCAAATAGACCCAGGATATCTCAGCCTCCAATGCATCCGCTCCCACTTTAAATCGGTGACTTGTGAGTAATAAATTAATAATATAAAAAATAATATATATTTTTTTATATATCATTTATTAAAAACAAGTTTACAAAGTGCCTGCAGACAGAGACTGATACAGCAAGAGAAACATTGAAAAAATTACGAAAATATGAATCATAAATAAATGAGTTAGAAAAAAAACACCTGTAATTAAAAGGGGAATGGGTAATGTGCAAGGAAACATTTTTTTATGGCATTCCAGGAAAAAACGAGGCACAGTTAGTAAGGCCAACGCAAGAGTATCTCTGAATTAGAGAAATGATTTAATCGTGGCAATGCTCCTGATTTGACTGATAGTGGCTGTGTGGTGTGGTGTGTGTGTGTGTGTGTGTGTGTGTGTGTGTGTGTGTGTGTGTGTGTGTGTGTGTGTGTGTGTGTGTGTGTGTGTGTGTGTGTGTTCTGCACACCCTGTGACACTTCCACACTTCCTGCTTTGGGTCCAAGTACCTTCACTTCAGTGTCATCGCGAGGCATTAAGGACTCCAGTCCGTGCTCCACAACAGCATAATGAAGTGTGTCCTCACTCTGGAATCCATAAAACCAACATTATGATAAGCTGGGGGTCCAGGGTGTCCAGGTGCACCACATGTCCTGCCCCTCCTCGGCTGTCACACATGAAGGAGAGATTAAAGTGCATCATCTGTAGAGACAGTGTGTGTTAAAGCAGGATTCCTCGGAGCACCGCAGGACTCTGACAGCTCCTGTGTGTTCACGTTGATTGATGAGCCCTACTCCAAATGTTTTTTCAGCCAAATCAGTGGGAGTTTAAGTGCCTCGTGCATGCTAATACCAAACACAACATTAGCTGAGCCGTCCCAGTGCTAACTCTCTGCTGACATCATCACTCATCTCTCCGCATGACTCCGGCACTCAGAGGGGTGGAGATGGGAGGCAGACACCATTACTGATAATATACACATGGTGCTCAAGCTGTATGGAAACGGTGATTTGATCTGTTTTGGGGCAGCGACTCTGGACCTTAATATGTTGGGTTTCATCTCTTTGACCCAGGGCTGGGAGGGTTACTTTAAAAACATGTAATCTAATCTGAGTATCAACATATTAAAGTCATGTGCTGTTACTTATGCATCACCTCAATATAAATTGCAAAGCAAATAAAAACAAGAGAAATAAAAAACAATGAGATGATTGATCTGAGAGACGAATCAGATAGCTTTCCAGAGTGCTGAGACCCCGTTTCCCCAATAACAATTATTTCGGACGTTTGTTTTGCATGAAAAACGGCTAATAACGCTCCAAACAACTTGTCCAAACGTTTCAGAAGCTAGTAATGGTCCTAAACGTGATGATTTCCCTTGTTTTTCTTCCCGTACATCTGAAGACACTGATCCAGCTGTAGTGTACAAACTCTACAACAGCTCCTGTTCAATTCAGTCTCATTTCCATCAGCAGAAATCCATCCAGCGACTCAGGATAAGCCGCTGGGAATCTAGTATATCTGCCATTAGCTCCCCACAGCTCTGTGAGTCGCTGTGGTGGTAAACTGAATATGAAATCCGCCTTAGGAGAGCAGCAGAGGGCTGGACGGCCCCTAATGGCTTCATGTGGCCCCCCTAATGGCTTCATGTGGCCCCTCACTGTGTTCATCTCAGAGCAAGCCAAGCTCATCCTCTCCCTACAGGGCAGATAATGCAATTACACCCTCAGATCTGCAGGGGGCTCCCTCTGTCTCCATCTCCACCTCAGTGTGTGTGTGTGTGTGTGTGTGTGTGTGTGTGTGTGTGTGTGTGTGTGTGTGACTGCTAGGTCTCATGCTCTAGATTTACGGTTAATCAATCATGGTGCCGCCTTAATGACACCCTGCTGCTTCCCTAATGTCTTCTGGCAGAGCAGCCCGCCGCTGGCACAGAGCTCATGCAGGCACACATATGGCCGCCTCAAGTGAGTGACAGGACCCCTTTCATGTGAGCTGCCCTGCTCAGGATGCCATCAGCAACACACAGGCGCCGCTGGCTAGGACTGAGAAGGTGATGGAGGGAAGAAAATTAGAAAGGGAAGAGAGGGGAAAGTGTTGAAGAACATTTTGTGTGGCTCTCCTGATTGTCTCAGCCTCCTCAAAGTAAACTGTCAAGAACAATTCAACATGACAAGTGTCCTGTGCTGAAACACCTGCAATGATAGTGGGAAATAACACTGATAAATCATGAGGTACTAAGGAATGAGCATCCACTACATGATAACTGGATGCTAAGGACATCATATTTAGGTGAGTATACTCAGACATTACAGATTAAGTTAGGGTTAGAGTTGGTTAGAGTAGGGTATGTTTTTGGGTTGTACATTTCTGAATAATACATGAACTCTCTAAATTCTATGTGTACAGTATTAATGATATTCAAGTATTAACTCAACACACAACACAGGCCTACGGTAAGAGTATCCTAAGATTGCTTGCTGCAAATGAGATGGTTTAGGAAAGAAGGAAACAGAATAACATGTTTTTTAGAATGACAGGTTTCTGGGGTAAAGGATTGCTTCTCATTCCTCTGCAGATATCATGACGTGCAGCCTGAAGGAATGTATCACCGTGTTCAGATTCACTTACCTTCACAGAGCAGCACTTCACCAAATATAGTAGCCGTGTTTTTCTAGCACTCAGAAGCAGCAAGACAACTGTAAATCTGAATTGAATTTAATCCCAATCCGACACGGGCTTTACCCCAAACACAGCCCTTCAGAGGTGTCATCACATCCCTCAGAGAGAAGACCATAAAAAGGCCGGTGGATCCAGACCTGTGGCCTCATCCTGGCCCAGTTTAAAGCCTCATCCTGGCCCAGTTTAAAGCCTCATCCTGGCCCAGTTTAAAGCCTCATCCTGGCCCGGTTTAAAGCCTCATCCTGGCCCGGTTCAGAGCCTCACCTGGCGCGGTTTAGAGCCTCATCCTGGCCCAGTTTAAAGCCTCATCCTGGCCCAGTTTAAAGCCTCATCCTGGCCCAGTTTAGAGCCTCAACCTGGCCCGGTTCAGAGCCTCACCTGGCGCGGTTTAGAGCCTCAACCTGGCCCGGTTCAGAGCCTCACCTGGCCCGGTTCAGAGCCTCACCTGGCCCGGTTCAGAGCCTCACCTGGCGCGGTTTAGAGCCTCAACCTGGCCCGGTTCAGAGCCTCACCTGGCGCGGTTTAGAGCCTCAACCTGGCCCGGTTTAGAGCCTCATCCTGGCCCGGTTCAGAACCTCACCTGGCCCAGTTTAGAGCCTCTTCCTGGCCCAGTTTAGAGCCTCACCTGGCCCGGCTTAGAGCCTCTTCCTGGCCCAGTTTAGAGCCTCTTCCTGGCCCGGTTCAGAGCCTCACCTGGCCCGGTTTAGAGCCTCACCTGGCGCGGTTCAGAGCCTCGTCCTGGCTTCTCATCCTCTGATCCACTGTTTCTGTGGTGAAGAATTGAGAGGACATCTGCATGCAGGCGGCTGCAGTTGGAGGCCCATCTGTCCATTGGAGCGCTTTCTAATTTATGTTAGTTGTTGTCATCGTTGTCAACACACAGCACGGCGCTCCAGTCTTGAAAAAAAAAAACCTCCTCGTCAGCTGAAGTGACAGCGGATGAGATCTGGAACTAAAAGAGCAATCCATCATCTGAGAAAACTCCAGTTTGACACACACACACACACACACACACACACACACACACACACACACACACACACACACACACACACACGTATTAAACAACTCAACAGTCCAGTTGGAGTTTTATTTGGAGACACTGATAAATGCCAGTAACGCTGTCCTTGTAAGTGTTGTAGTTTTAAACATTTTAAGATCTTTATTTGATACATGANCTTTAGTTCCACCTGGAGTAAATCCACAAGCTACCCTGCAGAATACAAAGTTATTCAAACTAGCTGCACCTTTACCAGCTTTGAGAACACTTTCATGATCAATCATTATAAAAAATATCATATATATTATTCTGAAATGGACCAATCTACACAATGACTACTTTTACTGTCGCTACTTTAACTATATTTTGATGAGAATACTTTTCTACTTTTACTTGAGGAACATTTTGAATGCAGGACTTTTACTGAAACAGAGTATTCCTACACTCTGGTACTTCTACTTTTACTCAAGTACAAGATCTGAGTACTTCTACTTCTACTCAAGTACAAGATCTGAGTACTTCTACTTCTACTCAAGAACAAGATCTGAGTACCTCTACTTTTACTCAAGTACCCGATCTGAGTACTTCTACTCAAGTACCCGATCTGAGTACTTCTCCCACCTCTGTGTACATGCAACACATTTTAAGCAGGACTTAAATATTAACGACTCCACCTGAGAGGATATTAAAATGAACGTGTTGCAATCATATTGTGAAAGCTGTAAGCCCTTGTGTTTCCAGTGCTAATAAACACTGATAGGTTAGCGCCCCCTACTGGAAGAAGTGTGTGACAGGTACAATCCTTGTGTTTTATTGACATGGCTGTAAAACACTGCTGAACAAAACTCTGAAATTCATAGTTTACAGCTTACACAGTCGTGTTCATCCCAAGCTTGGAATCTCAACAACATAATTCAGACTTAAAGTAAATAAAATAATTTTCAGGGAAAAAAGGAATTGAGATGGAAGTGGAAACTGTCCGTGAAATAATATGAAATAGGATTGACTTGTTATTACTGATGTGTTACAGTACGAGCAGCAGGATGGAGCTTCTTAAAGACAATACAAACGTTATATGTCTCTCAGAATACTACAGCTCACATGTTCTGTGTTTGAGAAAGGACCATTTCATTCTGGGTTTGTCACTCCCCTCCATCGGGTCACAAATGTGTGGCATTGTAAAATAAAATGAATACAAGTGTTCACATTTCTTAATATAAATAAAACACTGATAAGCTTTGAATTGATAATATAAGATCAATTTAAGATATATAAAAAAAAAAACAGTCTATCAGGGGCCTTGTTAAATCCCACTGAGTTTAATCCTGAAAAGGCAATAAGAAGGAACATGATAACTGGGCTTTCAAACTGTTCAACCCCACAGAGCTGATCATACGACGGCAGCCAAACCTAAACCAACGAAGGAATGTGGAGCTTTCAATATCAGGCGAGACTACTTCCCATAAACGCCCGAAAGCTAAAACACCCGATCGAACTCCGTCTGACTCGTTGTTGCTGGGTTTCTGTTCTGATTGGGCTGCTGCTGCGGCATGTGGCCTCTCCGTCTGGGTGGGGCCAGGTACTCGAACATGGAGGTGTTGTGTGTGGAGAGCATGTTCTTCAGGTCTGAGGGCATGGGGTCGGACCAGAAGAAGTCGTGGTTGAGCGCGTCGTCGCTGTCTATGCGCTGCGCCGGGTCCAGAACCAGAAGCTTGTCTATCAGGTCCAGAGCGTACGGGTCCTTCACGTAGGCCTTCAGGCGGTCCTTCACTTTCCGCTTCTGCCCTTTAGGAAGCTCCATCTTCTGGTACAGCTCGTACTTCTTATCCACGCCGGGCCACACCTGAGAGAGAATAACGTTTCAAGATCCAGACAGAGAATACAAAAACTGCACAGGATGACTTTGCAGAGAGTTAGAGTTACAGAGGAGACGTTAACTGCAGTATTCACAAGTGTTATGTTTCTGGTATTTATACATTTACACGGCAGGAGGAGAACGTATTCCTTAACAGTTCCCACTTGAGTTTGTATGGTGGTGTGTCAGGGTTAGGGTTACAGATATGGAAATGAATGTAAGATCTGGAATGGCCTTACAACCATAACAAAAACTGCATTGCTTCAAAAAGTAATTTGCCCCCTGTATGATGCCTGGTGTTATTTTGTTAAAATTGTAAGTGTAGTACATGTTGTTCTTAAACTATGTCATATTTTATTGAATTCAAGCAGTTGTTGGTATACTGATGCTTTGTTTTGAATACAAATTGTGATTTCTAACATTATTTAGGTAGAGCTCAATGGGTTTTTTGCCTCTTCCTGCACTGTCTGTCATTTGTTATCTGTGGTTTTTGGGTATTATTAAATTACAAAACCATTTCTAGATCTTGAAAGTTGTTTTGATCATAAAGTAAAATACTAAATTGTTCAGTTCCAGATACCGCTGACTAATGGCACATTTCCGCTACAGCGCGGAGCGCGGTTTAAGCGTGCCGTGCCCGGCCCGTTTTTGGTACTAGTTCCGGATAGCGGGTACATTTTCAGTTTTCTGGCTCTCCAAAATCGAGGTTCTTTCCGGGCCAACAACCGGGCTGAGTATGCTAAACTAGTGACGGCAAGGGGGCTACAACTACAACAAGATGAACATATTTTATCGTGATTTAATTGTAATACACGTTTCAAAATGATGCCGAAGTAACAACATATTGATACCGGTTAGTAAAAACCATGAATTAATGCTTTGACAAGTCTGCAGATAGACGGCAGGCGAAAAACCTTTTTAAAATGCGTGTTTTCTGAATGGAGACCGGCTAAGCTAACGTTGTATATGCTCCGACCGTCCACACTCACAACAACGGCCTACAGACATAAATAAACCAG
>NW_011342039.1:0-5521 GCF_000735185.1 Notothenia coriiceps
ATTGTGGATAAGGGTGGATAGCCCCCATTGTTCTGTGTGTCAAAATGAAAGACAGCCCACACACCTATCAATCATCAAACCGTGGGGTCTTATTTCATTACGTGTTGATTTCTATCAACACGTAATGTTGTATCGATGTATATAGAGATGTACTACAGCAAAAGTATTCTCCGTCGGGACTTCCTGCAACAACACCACGCCGTTATCTTGATTCTGATTGGCCAAAGGACATTATCAAAGATGTTCTATTGAGAAGACGATCACTACGTGACAAAAGTTTTCAAAACCGTTTCTAGTCTTTGGTATTCTTGTTTTGGCGTGAGAATAGTTTGGGCAGCGTGAGAGCATGAGATTGAGAGTGAAAGCGTGTGTCACACGCCAGATGCGTGAGAGTTGGCAACCCTGATATTACTCCCAAAACACGCCGCGCTTTGTTTCTGATACAGCACATAGCTTGACATGTTCTTTCTTAAGTGTTTACCGCTAGAACAGTGCCGTTATATGTATTATATATAACAACTTTACTCTAAGTGCCTCCTGCAGACATCCTGCTGAATACTCAGACACACAGCTGCGACTGTATACGGAGATGATAGGTTGGGACGTGTCATGTGTGCCGGAGACGATAGGGTGGGACGTGTCACGTATGCCGGAGACGATAGGTTGGGACGTGTCTTGTGTGCCGGATGTAGCCAATGACGTAATAGGAGCAATAATTCTGGATCTGCTTGTTTGCACCCCGTTTATTTATGTTTTTAGAGATGTGGGTACGGAGAAAATAAAAAAGTGCATTTTGCATAATAGGTCCCCTTTAAGTAAAAACTTCTTACTGTTATTTATTTGTCTCTTGTCGTTATGTGCATTGCATTTAATATTGAGGTAATCAAAAAGTACGGAAAATGGAAAGTAATCAGATTACATTACTTATGTATTGTGTTACTTATAATACGCGACTGATTACAATTATTTACATGTAACGAGTAATTTTAACAGATTACAATTTTAAAGTAACCCTCCCCACCCTGCCAAACAGTAATAATGAACTGTGTGTTCACACGTACCCTAACGATTCGGAGTCCTATCACTTTGTGTTCATACTGAATCAGGAGCTGATGGAAGTCATTATATCTGGCTTTCTTAATTCTTTCCGCACCTTCATTGTCCCTGAGTGATAACTCACACAGTCAGGATTTCAGGCCATAAAACACAGAGGAGCACAAACACAATTATTCAAAAAGAAACAGCTGTAAAACAATGTCATTAGAAATCTGGTGAAATAACAGTTTGACAGCACCCAGAATCCAAAAATGTGATTTCATGTTTGTCTTTAGGATAAAACGTTGTCTTGCTTCTTAGTTTATGTAGTTAGACGCAAACATGATTTAATGAAACCTAAGACCAAAGTGGCCCTATAGCGTTGTGCAGTGATCTTCATCTACAAGGATGTAGGACTTTTAAATTCACTGAGCATTTGACATATCCTTTATTTACCGCCTTTATTTTTCCATTTTCCTACTTTTCAAAGAAGATCCATATTAAATGTGCTTTTTGACCGGAAATATTGAACCTGATTTACTTTTTTTGTTGAGGCTCTTCCTTTCTCTCAAATACATGTTTGTCCTGAGCTTAATAAAACCCTGTTCTTTTCCCATTGTCATTTCAAATAATATTCTGTGTCAGATATGAGGCAAAAGAATCGAATAGGAATCCCATTTGTGTCTCTAATGACTGCAGCAGTGAGTATTACAGCGTGTTGGGGTCCTCAGAACTCTCATTTCCATGTTTCCTCTCTGCAGGAGTAGCTGCTGGTCACAGGTCATATGAGGCTGACCCTTGTTATCTGACGGCAGGAAGTTGCTGCCAAAAGGTTTGCTACTTTGTATGAACACAAAATTACCCATCCACATGCATAACTGCCTGTGCTTATCTTAATTCCAAATAAATCACATACTTTTGTTCAGCTTTTAAAACGATATTGCTACATAAATGAAAGTTCACCAAAGTAAAATCGGCTGCATTTCCATAAATTTCCCTAATGGAATAATCCCTCTCAGACAAAGGACAGGATTTGCAGGATATTGTTGGGTTTCTGCCTTTCATCCTAACCTCTCTGATTTTCATATAAAAGTCCATTTTGGAGGCACTCAGTGACTTGGCAGACAATACAATGCTAGTCAAGAGCTGACTATGGATATTCATTTATGGGCTGATTTTAGAACAGCACTTGGAAAACAATAAAATAATCATCGTGTGAATACAAACAGCCTGCTGGAGAAGACGCTGCTGAATTGTACGCAGGTTTGTCAACTGCTGCAGCAATCTTTTTGTCTGCTAAATGCGGTTACTTCCTACAGACACTTTACTCTCATAGGTGAATTACTTATTTTCAAATACGAAGGAAGAGTATGGTGCCCTGAAGGATTTGAGCTTTCCATGACAAAGAGTTTCAGAATTAAACTTTTTGTAATCATATGAACGTTTATCAGGATTAACGAGTTACAGGTAACGGGATTATCAATTAAGATACAAAAAAAGTGTAACTTTATTCAGCTATATAAATATGTAATCAGATCACTGGTATATTTCTAGAAGAAATAGGGATTACTATCAGGATTACAATGTTACTGAAACCTAAAAAGATCATAGTGATTGTTGTAAAGGATCAGATGTTCTCTCTTCTCTGTAAACTGTACTGTTCTGTAGGCTAATACTTTAAGTGTGAATCTATACACCTACTGCCTGAATCTGCTTTATGGTTTTCACTTTCTTTGCTTCATTTGTTCTGTTTTTAGTTCAGCAGGTGAACCTATATGTTTATAGAATAGTGTGTGTGAGCTTAACTGTGTGTATTAAACTAAAACGGAGCATTTTCTGTCAGCTCAGATTTTATTTCTGCTTTTTTAAACTGTATGTGCTCATATGTTTCAGTGTTGGTGTATGGGCTGCTGCCTGAATATGTTGAGTGACAGGCAGCTTTTCCTATCAATACAATAATTTCTGATCCCAAATATCTTGGTTTCTTGTTTTCTAAGGTCACATTGTTCTGTTTTCTTACATAATACACTTAAGTAAAACACATTGCATTTGATATTGAGGTAATCCAAAAGTGACAGAAAATAATGAGATCACTTTTATATAATTTTTGGCAAACCGTCCCAGCCCTTATTATACATTAAAACAAATCTGGCCATTCATTATTGAAAAAGTTTATTGTGGATTATAATTATTAAGGGGCTCAGAGAAAAGGTCTAGATCTTAACAACATCTTGACCAAGCATCCTCTGGAGAACATGAATACAGCACACTTCCCTGCAATCTGACCTGAGAAGTTCCTCTGGACCAAATGGTTTACTGGATGAACAAACGGTTGTCCTACACTGGAGCTAAGAGATAGACAATAGTGGTTAAGATAAGGACAGAGTGAGGACTGTTATGTTGACTGTTGTAGAAGACATGATGTGAACCTCGGTCTCCAGTGTCTCTTTTTTCACCTCGACCTCCGTCCAACAACTCATACAAAAACTATCACAGACCACAGAGCATGTTGGCTTTAGTTGAAGACAAACGTCCGGCTGGTTTGAAGCAAAAACATTAAAGGTCTCCTATTATACAATGTTTAGGCATGTATTATAGGTCTCAGATATATAAAAAACATGTCTATGAAGTGTTTTGCTCAAAATACCAAACAGATCATGCATTCTAGCCTCATACCCCTCTATTTCAGCTGTTACTAAAGTGCTGATTCTGGGTCAGTAACTTTAAAAGAAAAATGAAAAAAAGAGAGGAGAGCTCAGCTAAATGCTGCTGTGATTAAACGCCATATCATGTTCTAAACCACATCAAGGATTATTTATGAAATGGAGCTCAAATGCTTTTCTCTTCTGGGTTTACCACAAGGTGAGTTCCTTTTTTTTCCTTCTTTTTTATACATACTCTCCAGTACAGGTTAGCTCTGAGTGTTAGCGATGCTTGCTAATGTAAACAAAGGCCATATTACGTCCAAAACACGTTGCGCATTGTTTCTGATAGCAGCGTTTCTGATAGGGCCGTGGGTGTAAAGCCAGCCTACATTTAAGATATTACGTCATAGGTCGGCAGCAAATCTGGATCAGTTCCATTGTTCCCCTGTTTTCAGAGATTTGGGTACGGAGGAAAAGAGAGAGGGTTTTGTTTTCTGACACTTTGTGAGTTCCGTGACACACCGGGGACACATATGTATGTATAAAAGACATCAAAAAGTGCATTTTGCATATTAGGGGACCTGTTTACCCACAATACCTTAATAAAAAAAGGATTATTTATTTTTACCGTTAACCTTTATTTAACCAGGAAAGTCTCATTGAGATTAAAATTATATTTTGCAAGAACATTTGACTCTAATCATTTACCAGGTAACTGAGTCTTTGAACACAAGAGAGTAGAGAGTGCTGTTGTTACACCTGGCATTCCAAACAACAAAAGTATACCACTATCTTAACAAAGTAAAGCGCCCCAATGAACATTCTTAATGGAAGTATTTATATATGATATGTATGAGATTTCACCAAGGGCATCCTTTTTGTTGCAACATTGCGGGTCACCTTCAACACTACAGATGTAGCACTCCAGATAGGACTCACATGGGTGTGTCCCAGTCAAAAACCCAGCGGATGCCAGTGGCTGGGGGTGTTGCCAAATTGCTAGAGGGCGTTGCCAAAGTTCTCCATTTGTTCAATTACAGGATTTAACCATGAGATGGCGCTTCATTCAAAAATACACAAAGACAACTGGGTATTGTAGAACTTAGTCTGTTTGCAATGTTTGCAGCTCTGTAGTTGTGTTTGCTGAATACTGTAGCATTTAATCACTTATTTGTTATGGTTTTCACAGGCTACTATAATGAAAAAATATCAATATTTTAGATCAAATAAAGTATATAGTTTGCTTTATGCAGTATATTTTTTGTAATATTGTTGGGGTGTTTTTACACAGTAGTGAGAGTGAAAAACAGGATAGCACAGATTAATAAAATCAAAAATAAGATGAGCGATAAAAATAAAAATAATAATAATGAGAAACTATAAAATAAGAAATGAATAAAACTCAAATGTAATTATCATATCATATATTGTAATGTATTGTATTATTAAGTAATATCATACATTAACCCCATTAAAGCAGATGCCACATTGAATGGATGAACACATTTATGCATCAATAAGTACAACAGAGTATTTCTAAATACAAGTTGTAACAATACTTATATGTATGTAATATTAACCCTTTGGAGTCGACTGTCACGCCGGCGTGATCAGATCACATGACCTGTTCAAGCCGTTGCTGCATAAAAACAACAGTCAGGACAACATTGCCGTGTGTTTCTGTCGAAAGTACTGGCTTGAAACTATATGCCAGTCTTTGTTTCATGCAAAAAGACCCAGTAAACACGGAGATACGATGATATAAAGTTAATACATTTCAAAAGTAAGAGAAATGGAAGCACATATTTTAATATCTTCGCCATATTTTATCATTTTATGAA
>NW_011342040.1:0-3147 GCF_000735185.1 Notothenia coriiceps
TACAATTTAAAATAAAAACAATAATCGTGGCTTGATATTGAGTAAGGACATTTTTTTATCAACCCCACAGCTTCCGGTCTTCCAAGACCCGACCGGACAAAAAGACGTGTTGCAGGCACGAAACATACTACAAATAGAAATACATTGCTTTTAAATTTGTTCTGTGTGACACGAAAAAAAGGGGAAAATCGTGTTGGTGACCACGAATCAATAGATGAAATGTTGTGACTATAACACGAAATGCCGTGATACTGGGTTGGCTGACTGCAGTGGGGTTTGTACCTGTGCTCCCCTTATCCCAACACCAAGGCTCTATCCACTGCGCCACACGCCTCCCAGACACCCGGGTGTAAATAGCATTGTTAGCTACAGACAGCCTGGTGCAAATAGCATTGTTAGCTACAGACACCCGGGTGTAAATAGCATTGTTAGCTACAGACAGCCTGGTGTAAATAGCATTGTTAGCTACAGACAGCCTGGTGAAAATAGCATTGTTAGCTACAGACACCCGGGTGTAAATAGTATCTGCCTTATATTTCGCTTTTCTTTTCTTGACCCCTAATTGACTTCCATATTTCGTAATATGATTTAGAAAGTTTTATTGTGATCTAAAATGGCTGATTCCCCCAGTTAGGGATACCATCAAACACGCAGAGTTCAAGTGAGATTACAAATGTGGACTTCATCATAGCTAGCTAATAATCCAGCTACATTCATGAACATTATGGCAAACTAAATGAGTTGAAACAAAATATTGATACTAATGGGACCAAACCTTTTAGGGATTGCGGCAGCTCAGACCGAAGAGACTTGGCTAAGAAATTGGATGGTCGCTGGTTCAAGTCCCAGTACAGACAAAAACAGCCCTTTCACTCTTAATAAAGTGTATGTATGTGTTTGTGCCTTTGTGAATTTTGAGTCTAATTTCTTTCATATATTTTACTGACAGAGTGAGAATTGAACTTCCCCTTGTAGGATTAATCAAGAATATCTTCTTTTGTTTTGGAGGGGGGCTACAGGGGGGTCCAAGCTTAGCGTTACAGGGGTGCTGGCCTCTGTTTTCTCCCACATGACAACGTCCCAATGGACCAAAATGTCCCTGGCAGTCCAGTGTTGTTAGATGTCTTGTCTGCCGTAAATCAAATCTTCCCTCAGCTACAAATAAAGCAACCTGAACCTGAACCTGAACCATTATGTAATAATAAGTACGCTCTCTCGATCTGTTTTTGTATTTTCCTTTTCACTCTGTGGCCTATTGATGTGTTTCCTCCACTTCCTCTCTAATCTGATTTTTCAATGTGACTTCAGTGTCATGCCGTTGAGTTTCTCATCTATTGAAGATCAATACACAGTGAAAAAGGATCTTGAAAGTCATTCACACGGCTCTCCACACACAAAACACACCGCTTCTTTTAGAAAGCTTTGTATAATGCAAATCACATTTATAAAACCTTGTTCAGGTGTTATCGCTCGTTGCTGTCAGACCAAGGTCAATGGCAGTGCACAGTCTTGTCTTTTCATTCTCTGACAGCTTAATACAAATCCTCATAGACTTCTAACCTTATTCTGTGGCCTTTTTTCTATTGCCCCGATCACACCGGAGGCTTTTTTCAATGCATACATGATAAGCCAGTTGTGTGCAAGCGTCAGCGATAAAGAGTAGTCGCTCTCTTTTTACCCTAAAGCTTCTGGAGAGAAACAGTCACACATGGGAGTAGATGGGAGATAGATCAAATAAAAAAAGGCCGTGGGATATGACGAAAGTGAGGGTGGTGTGTTTATGTGTGACTTCTCCTGACCCTAACCTGTGACTGGGTCTGCAGCTATAATACACTTTGTTGAGGACAATCTAAAGACGCAGCTGTGTCACTACGAATAATCCAAACAGTGGTCAGCAAACTCGGGACAGTCCAATTTAAAAAGAGGCGCGAGGAGGTACAGAACATGAGTTGTCTCGCTTTGAGCTGGATTTGGCAGTGAGAGGTTTTATGTAGGAGATTTTCCGTTTTTACTCTCCTGGCTTACTCGCTAGCTTTTGGAAAAAACTAAAATTCTTCCTCAAATCATGTTGCCTTGTTTTTAGGTCACTAATATAAAGTATTATATTGTGATCGAACATCTACCAGGCTGTTGGGTTTTAAGACAAAAAATACCTTTAAAATATTGATTATACTAATCGTGAAAAAAGAAACAAGAGAAGGAGATGAAGAAAAGATGTCAGGAAGGAGACAGAGAGAGAAGCATGTTCAGCAGATAAGAGCGTGGATATATATGGATATATTATGTTTATATTAGGGGTGCACCGAATGGGAAATTCTTGGCCGAAACCGATACCGAAAATAGGAAACAGTTGGCCGAAAACCGAATGCCGAAAGGCCGAAAATGATTAATAGAAATAAATAAATATATATATATTTATAATGTATACATTTTTTACCAATGTTGTTCAGCTACCTGATTATGGAAAAAGACATGATTATGGCAAAACTTAACTTAAATAATAAATCACTATTATGGGTCCATAAAACATTTATTCAGCACTTTTGAATGCATACAGTACATTAATTCCAAGTCAAGTGCATTTTCTTTTCTCTGTAGGATAACTACAACAAAGTGCATTCAGAACAAAGCCAAGGTGCTTTAAAACTACATAAACATGTAGGCCAGTAGGCCTACAACAAAACAGTGTAAATAAAGACTGTAACAGCCAGGCCTTCAACAACAACAAATGCACCTATAAGTTTGGTAACCTAACGTGTTGTTGTGATGACGTAATCAAAACGCGGCGACAAGCACGGCGCTCGACCATGCTCGCGGCTGGCTCACAGCCAACATGTCTGCTGCCCGAAAAGCCGAAAGGGGCTTTTTAACCATTTCGGCCGATAATTTTCGGTGGCCGAATATTCGGTGCATCCCTAGTTTATATCACGCAGCCTGTTCTTCTTCTCTCTGTGTATAGTCTGTCTTCCGGTTGTTGCCTCTTTTGAATGACGAATACACACTACCGCTGCCTGCTAGTAAGGACAGTTATTGCCAATCGTCAACTGAAGTCTTTGCGGAGTGTTCGTAGGCGGTCGGCGTAGCCGACGCGGGCGGCGTAGCCGACGCAGCGGACGTAGAAGGTCGGGACGCTGTCGGTACGCGTTC
>NW_011342041.1:0-3451 GCF_000735185.1 Notothenia coriiceps
ACCACCTGCACACACACACACACACACACACACACACACACACACACACACACACACACACACACACACACACACACACACACACACACACACACACACACACACACAGTCAGGTTCATGCGTCAGACTGAAACCCAGGAACACACACCTCAAACATAGGAGTTAGGAGATAGGAGATAGGAAAGGTTTAATAAAAGGCAGTTACGTCTGTATGAATGTGTCTTTGATAAACACACTGATACAGATAGAGGGCTGATACTGACAATGGAGCAGATCTATTCAGTTCAGATCTATAGTGATGTTTTAGTCTGTGTTCTTACTACGTCAGCAGCTGGAAGCTAATAACAAACATGTCATCTGTTTATGTTTATTACAAGATGTATACACCAACAAGCTCTACAGCCATGATGATTAAATGTTGACATTCATTTAATGCAGTTCAATTGTTTTTTGGAGTTTTTGACCAATTTGTGGAAACATTTCATCTGATTTTTTACTGTGCTTTTGCAGCATAAATATATAACATTACTTGTGATACATTTGATTACAACATGTAAATAATAACAGGGGAAAGAAGGTATACAACAATTAGGTTTGACTGAGGGATAAGCAATAATACAGATGTGTTCTTTTTATTTTGGTAATTAAAACTTCTCAAGCGAAATTGTATTTTAATATTTCGAAAAGCGCTTTATAAATAAAATGTATAATTATTATTTATTTGTTTAATTAAAACTAATTACTGTTATTAATATTGCTTTAAAAGGAGTCTTTTTTTTGTACTTTTAAATACTATTTACAATATATTTCTCTTTCTTTTGGACACCCAGGCTGTGCAGAGTGTCTGCCGGGAACAGCATAGCAGGTATATTATTAAATAATAATAATACGAGTGCATCCCTTCATTAGTATTGACTTCCATTTACTGTAAACTCCTGACCAATGAGGGCAGGAAGCCTTAAACACAGCCGCTCTTTTGTCTTGCAATGCAAACATCATCTGTAATCCTAAAATCCAACTTACCCCGAGTCTCTTATAAATACATATATCTCTGGTGAGGTGTAATGTGCTCCCCCACAGCTCTGGGTGCCGTTACACTGCAGTATTATTTAGCCCTGATTGAATTTACAGGCCTTTCTCTTGACCCTAATGTTTACTGATGACAGGACAGATACTGAGGAGCCAGACAGAGGGTCTTTTAGTGCCTTCCCAAACTCCATTACAGCCCCTGGCCATCTGTACTTGTTATCCAATTCTGTGCAACAGTTACCTAATAAAGAGTTAGTTAAGATGGACTGGGCTCATTGAAGAGATGGAGCACTCTGTGTCTGCTCCGTGTGGTTCAATCTGAAAACATTCTGTATCAATGAGCAGCCGCAATATGAAGGACGTAAAGAGAGATGCACCGCAGCATTCATTACAAGAAGAAAGGAGGAGAGAAACTGAACACCACAAACACCAGAGGAATCCCAGCGCTGAGTCTGAGATTCCCGTCCAACAAGGAAGGCTCCTATCGAAATAAACCTAACCTTCAGGAGATCAAATGTATGTCACCCAGAGTGTTTAATGCATCAGGTAGGGCTGCAGGGTGGAGAAGAAATTACTTATTGCGATTTCTTTAACTGTTTCTCTGAGAACTACCAGGAGGTTCAATGAACCCCTCAGATACAACATTAATGGTAATTGTGCGATTATTTTTGAAGGGGCCCTTTTATGCTCGTTTTCATCATTGTTTTTACTGCCTCTACCGGGACATGTCTCCATGCTTTAATGTTCAAAAAGCTCTTTATTGTTCTCATACTGTCTGTGCTGCAGCACCTCTTTTCACCCTCTGTCTGAAACCAGAGCCCAGTCTGCTCTGATTGGTTAGCTGTCCGGCTCTGTTGTGATTGGTCAACCTGCTTAGAGATGTCCCGCCCCTCAGCCTTACAATGTGTTGAAGCGCTAGCCGATAGGAGCATGAGTGTTCCATAGTGATGTCACTATGTTACGGGACTTTTTTGCTTTGGGATTTTAGCCTTTAGAGACCATTTACATTCACAACAACCAATAGAAAACACTACAGGAGAGGGAAACACCCCATAGAGGAGAATAGGGCCTCTTCAAAGATAATCTGTGACAAACAAGGGCTTTTAATTCAGTCTGTAGAATACTGTTCCTACACAGCTCCAACATACTGAATTGAATATTGCACTAGTCCATATATTTAGATATCATTTTAATTAATTGTGCAACCCTACCTTGAATATTTAGATTTAACAAGTCACCCAAAACCAGAATGCTTTGCAGACAGTACAGGCAATACATATAGCCTAAAAAATATATTTTAAATGTTGGGGTAAGGCCAGTTAAGCATGTTGCCTTCTTCTCCATTTTCTATCTGAAATGAAATGCATATTGCTTATTAAACGTCTGTTGTATCTGATGATATTTATTGTTGTTAGAAGGTATGTTTATTTGACAAAAGGCAGCCTTCCTTGGGCACTTTTCAAGCTTTCACTCAAACTCCTCCCCCCACTTCCTGGAAACAAACCAATAAACCCAATCAGTCAACAATCACCGTCCCACCCCTAAAGGTCCCAGTGCCAGTGGGTGAACACAAGCATGTTCCATGGGGTGGGAGGAGGGGGTTATTAGGTGGAGGTGCTGGGATAGAGGTAGAGAGCTCTGTACAGTACCTGACCAAATGGTTGTAGATAAAAAGCTGGAATTTAGGGTGGAGGTTGGGAAGACAGACACTGAGGGAGGCCCAGTGGTGAGCCGTGAACACAGAGAAGAAGCAGTGGACAGGAGAGCAGAGTCTACAACACACACAGTCACAGGACACACACACACATGGGCATGGAGACACACAACACACACAATGTGAGAGGAGGGAGAAACATTAAGAACACAAAGAGGGAACAGACACGTAGGGAGGAGGGAGAGAGAAGAGTGATATGAGCAAATGGGTATGATACACCCAATGTGTTCTGCTTTTAATATGGATATGTATAGAGTGGTGCAGGGAGGACATGTTATTGTAGGACAACCCGGAAGTTAGCATAGTAAGGACTCTCTCGACAAAAAATGTTCCGCCATAATTGCAGAAACTAATCTCTGTGCCGAACAAATGTTTATGAAACATACACGTTTTGTTCAGCAGGATAATCTCCAAATACTAACACCACATTATGATTTCTGAAATAAAAAGCTAATGTTAGGATATAAAAGGAACTACAGCACGGTCCATGACTTCAAGTCACCACCGCTAAGCTAAAGGAGGCTAATGTTGGGCTATAAAGGAACTACAGCACGGTCACATGACTTCACGTCACCACCGCTAAGCTAAAGGAGGCTAATGTTGGGCTATAAAGGAACTACAGCACGGTCACATGACTTCACGTCACCACCGCTAAGCTAAAGGTGGCTAATGTTGGACGTTAAGACGTTAAGTCGTCTCATTTAGACA
>NW_011342042.1:0-2572 GCF_000735185.1 Notothenia coriiceps
AAGTTTTCTCCGTTAATGTTGTTTCCATAGCAACTTACAACTTCCTGTCAACTCGCCTTCAAAATAATATATTATATCCTTCTCAGTTTCACAGAACACAAATTGGGTTATTTACATAATATGTATACATGATTTTGCTGTGCAATAAAACAACCAGATGGACACACGATAAAGGAAATAGTTACAAATTACAGCTCTGATCGTAACAACATCGGGACATTCGTGAGGGCATCTTAAGCCATCGTATGACCGCCGGTGGAGTTTCTCAGGCTCCGGCAGCAACTTCTTGAGCGGTGGCAAAGTCTTTGGCATGTCAAAGAATTGCCGAAGGACCTTGCGAAGGTTCATTTTCGTGTTGAATTCGTGTGTCAATTTTGCCCTTCGTAAGGCCATCGTGACAGCATCTTGTTATCATCGGTGCCATCGGGCATTCGCCCCGATCAGAGTGAAGGCGAATGCCCGATGGCACCGATGATAACAAGATGCCCTCGCGATTTGACAAGATGCCCTCACGAGTGCCTTACGAAGTTGCCACCGCTCCCAAAGTTGCTGCCGGAGCCTGAGAAACTCCACCGGCGGTCATACGATGGCTTAAGATGCCCTCACGAATGGCCCGACGTTGTTACGATCAGAGCCGAATTTGAACCTTTCCTTAATCGTGTGTCCATCGGGTGTCAATTTCGGGACAGTGTGACAGGGGCTTAATGGACACCCTCAAAATCACAATCAACAGCATTAGTTATAAAAGAAGGATGGAAGACAAGTAGATACAGGCGAAAGGATACAAGAGAACAATAAACCACACACGTTACTACATACAGTACATGTCACATATGGCACGTGTACTACTTGTGTGTGTTAAAAGTAACTGCACACACATGATATCCCCCCCAACAAATCACACAATAAGCAAGGACTGCAGACCCTCAGCCCCCCATCTGTCTAACACAGTACTGAAGCTTTCAGATTTCCACAGCTGTCAGTTCTGCTTCGGGAGGAAGAGGAGAGAGTAAAGACAGTCCATATCCCCCCTCAGGGCACATATGGCCGGTGGAGTTCAATAGACGTAACTCTAATTGGTCTTACATTCAATATGACAAAAAAATGTGATCCGGCCATGTTCTAAAGGGGGAGCTGTTGCTTAAAGCTCAACACACCTGTGATGAGCGGCTCAGCAGTAGAGCAGTGTTACTCTGCTGAGACACAGCTTGTCACAACACAGCTCACAGAAGTGCACAGACCTCATTTGCAATCAGACTTTCAGGAGTTTGAGCACTTAACCTGATGGAGGGAGCGCAACAGCTCTACTTTCGTTTCCTATCCTCTTTTTCCTGACACCTCTTCAAAGCTGCCGGCTTTCCAATTTCATTTATAGACGTCTCTCACAGTCAAAGTAATTGTTTTAATTTGCAGGGCTCACTGTTTCAACAATTATTATCATTTACGGGATAATAAAACCGACAGGCATTCAGCGAAATCATTCTGAAAATACATTTTATTCTCGTGAAAAGGTTGGATGTCATTATAATGGAAGCTGTGCAACACAAGGCTCTGCTGCCTTCTCAAAAACCCATGGCATTTCAGAATCTTGTCGCTTTAATGGATGTTAAAACTAGTCCTTTGACAACTTTGACATTTTCTAAACTTTCAGAGAAATATTAAAATTAAAATAACTGATTGCATAAAATGAAATTAATGTGTTGATGTAGGACAAGCTGTCATGACGAATATTTGGGCGACAGATGCAAAGGCAACTTGTTCCCAAAGAGCTTTTCCCTGTGTATATAATTGTTAAGAAGTAAAAGGGCAAACATAAAGAAAAAAAGCATGACCATCAGGACACACTGACATGTCCTTTTTATTTGTTTCACGATCTGAGCGAATAAAAAATGTAACTAAACATCCCTATCATGTGTGCTTTAGACCCAATAATGTGAAAGCCTGAAGAACCTTCAGAAAGATGGTACGCCATCTTGGATCTCAGTGTTAAGCTCTGCAGCAAACCTTATGAAATTTTTCACTGGGTACCCTTAGTTAGCTTTCTATTAAATGACCATTTATTGTTTTAAATATCTTATCTGACACTTGATCTAAATGGTGCTGAAAATGACGTAGAGTGAGACTTTCAATTACAGGTTTAACCCATAACATAAAACAACCCTCAAAACATAATAATGTAGATTAAATGACAAAATATTGTCTCTTAACACAACAAACTGCGTACATTCATGCTCCTATTATGCAACTCAACGATGGGCAGTTAAGAAAAAAAAGTAACATTATTATATTTTAAGATAATAGTAAGCTACTAGCAAATTATTTCCACATTAAAAAAGTCCAGGAACATCTAACTTGTTAAGTTAATGGTGTAAGGTTTTAGCGTTAGAGTTTTGTGTTTATTCTTGTGGCCTTGCATTTTATTTTGATGATGACTGTCCTCTCTTTTCAGGTGTCTACACTTCCTTTCGTTGTGTGTCACCTGCCAGCTTGATTGTGGTCTCCTGCTCCTGATTGTTTTCACCTGTGCCCCCATTAACCGTTGTGTGTATATGTAGCCCTGTTCTCCTTTTGT
>NW_011342043.1:0-3828 GCF_000735185.1 Notothenia coriiceps
AGGAGGAGCGGTTCAACTCCGAGTCCCTCCAGGATGACTGAACTTCTCACCTTATCCCTAAGGGAGACGCCAGCCACCCTGCGGAGAAAACCCATCTCGGCCTCTTGTACCCGCGATCTCGGTCATGACCCATCCTTCATGACCATAGGTGAGTAGGGATGTAACGATATATCGAATATTGCGGGAAATAACTGTCTCAATACTGTCGTGAGGCTGACAAAATATACAGCGATCTTTTTTAAATAATTTTTATCTTTTTTTTTTTTAACCTTTATTTAACCAGATGGTCCCATTGAGATAATCGATCTCTTTTTCAAGGGAGACCTGTCCAACATGGCAGCAAGTAGGTTACAACATGAACATAAAACAACAGATAACACAAAAGGACATCGTATTCACAGGGCTACAAGAGGCATTGACAAGTACCAACAGTATATTTATATCTCGACCTGTCAATAAGCCTCTCCTTCTTGGCCAAAACTGTATTGTTTTTGAAGTGGTGGAGAGACAATGCACAGTTTGACCCACTGCTGTCACCCATGGCCAAAGCATATCTCTCTGTCCCAGCAACATCAGTACCAAGCAAGAGAGTTGTTTCCACAGCAGGGGATATTGTAAACGCCCAAACATCCCAGCTTCTACCTGGAAATGTGGACATGCTCATATTCCTAAAAGATAACCTTGATGATGCTGAGTGAGTGAGTTAGAGTTGAGTTACTTGAAAAACTAAAGTGAAACTTGATTTATTCTATTGCAGGGTCTGATTATTATATTGTTGACATTTTAAAATACTACTATCCTACTAAAATGCTGTACAAATCAGATTTATTATTTAATGAAGACATTTTTTTTTTTTTAAATCACATTTTATTTCCTTTATTTTTCAATATCGCGATAAATCTCGTACCGTGAGTCTTTGGTATCGTTACATCCCTATAGGGTAGGAACGAAAATGGCCCGGTAGACAGAGAGCTTTGCCTCCTGGCTCAGCTCTCTTCTCGTCACAACGGTGCGGGAAAGTGCACATGGTTTGTCCTTGTATGCCATGCTTTGCTTTCTGTTATTTTGTTGAAGTATGTCTGTAAGACGTTGCTTTTGTCGGGACCCCCTTGAAAACCAGATGGTGCAACTCAAGGGGTTTATCCTAATAAATACATGTCTATATAACCGTGTCAGAGTCAGAGGGGTGTTTTTATTTACCAGTAACTTCTTGTTGGTCAGTCTTCCCGACACCGGCCCTTTGTCTCCGTTCTCCTCCCTGAAGTCATTGATCAGTTTGATGATCTTCTTCTCCAGGTCTGGTTGGATAACTACCTGTGTTAAAAGGGGGAAATACGCTTAATTATTACAACAGTATGAATATTGGACAACACAGATTAGATCTTCAGCTGAATTAATATTGGACTTGAGTGAAAAATTGCATATAGTGATAAAAAAAAACGTAGGACAGAAGCCTTCCAATAGAAATGCTGTGTAATTAATTTACTCAAAGTAGTCAAGTAGTCCGCTAACAATGCTTATTCAGAGTCTTTCATAAACTACAAAATATGGAAAATGCTATATATTTTTGTTCAGATTAATATTAAGCATTCTGTTAAAAGGCTGGGTGCATTTTTAGTAGGTAGGTAGGTAGGTAGGTAGGTAGGTAGGTAGTAGGTAGGTAGGTAGGTAGGTAGGTAGGTAGGTAGGTAGGTAGGTAGGTAGGTAGGTAGGTAGGTAGGTAGGTAGGTAGGTAGGTAGGTAGGTAGGTAGGTAGGTAGGTAGGTAGGTAGGTAGGTAGGTAGATCGTCATTAGCCTAATAAGTAAATAAAATAAATCAAAATATGTTAAAATGCATGCTAGCTGTGTCTTGGTAGCTTATTTGCACTACAGAACAATAATGTTTAAAGCTTAATTATAATTTGGACTGCAGAAAACTAATATTAAAAATGAACCGTGCTGTTCTGAATCATGCACAGCAAAGCGATTTCATTTGCCATGTGGAAGCGTTTGAAAGCAAAGCTGTCATTATTTAGTTAAGTACATCATAATATACATGAGAAAAGAAAGTATCCACTGTCACATGATTACATTTGAGCAGGTTATAGGCTTGTCAATAACAGGTTACAGCGACAACATGAGCTTGACATACAGAGACACAGACAAAATAAACAGTGAGGTTCACAAACTAAAAATACAACTTACTTTAAGAATGGATTTGTCCGCGACTCCACCTGTGTCGACCTGGGCCGTGTTAGCGAGGCTGTAGGTCTTTGGAGCTGCAGGGAATAAAAAGCAGACGTTGTGTTTCAGATACAAAACGATGCATGTTAATGATGACCTGGAACATTTGCCCTGTATGGTGTTGTGCTTTTTAAACTCAGTGTTTCACATGCACTCTGCGCATTAGGTTTAAACGTGTATTATTAGGCTTTAATAACAACAGCTTTATCAACAGTATGGACAAGGACCTTTAAGCTGCATAACAGCCTGAAAAAGGATCATATCATCAGCACATTTGGAGCGATTGATACCTCTCAAATGCACGACAAAACCCAGGTTATATCACCTTTTGATTTGTTCTCTTTGACGTCGTTTTATCTCCAGATCTGTGGCCATGACCAATTGCATTTTCTAGGGACGATGTTTGAAAGAAAAGTGCTATCTTTGTCCCTGTGTGGTGTTGTGCTTTGTTTAAGGTATCCCATAACTCAGCGTTTGACATGCACTCTTTAATATAAGGTTAAAAACAAGTATTAGGCTTTAATAACAACACCATCATCAAGTCACAGCATACAGTACAGGGTTTACCACAACAGATTAGACATCTTAAAGCTCCATAACAGCCTGACAAATGATCATATCATAGAACACATTTGGAGCGATTGATACCTCTCAAATGAACAACAGGTTATATCACCTTTTGATTTGTTCTCTACATGTCGTTTTATCTCCAGATCTGTGGCCACTTGCATTTTTTAGGGACGATGTTTGAAAGAAAGTCAAACTCCACTCCAAGTAGGGAATGAGTCCTTACCCCAAGTGAAGGAGTTCAAGTATCTCGAGGTCTTGTTCTCGAGTGAGGGAACAATGGAGCGGGAGATGGGCCGGAGAGTCGGAGCAGCGGGAGCGGTACTGCAGTCGCTTTGCCGCACCGTGGTGACGAGAAGAGAGCTGAGCCAGAAGGCAGAGCTCTCTGTCTACCGGGCCGTTTTCCTTCCTACCCTCACCTATGGTCCTGAAGATGGGTCATGACCGAAAGAACGAGATCGCGGATACAAGAGGCCGAGATGGGTTTTCTCCGCAGGGTGGCTGGCGTCTCCCTTAGGGATAAGGTGAGAAGTTCAGTCATCGGGAGGGACTCGGAGTTGAACCGCTCCTCCTTCGCCTCGAAAGGAGCCAGTTGAGGTGGTTCGGGCACCTAGTTAGGATGCCACCTGGGCGCCTCCTTAGGGAGGTGTTCCAGGCACGTCCAGCTGGGAAGAGACCGAGAGGTAGACCTAGGACCAGGTGGAGGGATTATATCTCTTCTCTGGCCTGGGAGCGCCTTGGGATCCCCCAGTCAGAGCTGGTTGATGAGGGGAAAGGAACGTTTGGGGCTCTCTGCTGGAACTGCTACCTCCGAGACCCGACCACGGATAAGCAGGAGAAGATGGATGGATGGATGGAAAGAAAAGTGCTACCTTTGCACTTGTATTGGTGTTGTTTTTTGTAAAGCTCCTCAGGGTTTGACAGGCACTTTGGAGATACACGTACTGTTATCAGGCTAAGTATAATGATTAGACTATAAACAAGCATTATAACGTCAGAAGGGACACAACATTATAGACTCATATAAGCTCCTAAGG
>NW_011342044.1:0-4556 GCF_000735185.1 Notothenia coriiceps
GCCATAAAGAAAAGGAATTAGTAACCATCCGGATCAGATAAAACACACACACACACACACACACACACACACACACACACACACACACACACACACACACACACACACACACACACACACACACACACACACACACACACACTTTAGATGTGTGTGTGTCCCGCTCTTATGTGGCCATCCCCCCACATGGATCACACCTGGCACACGCAATACATGTTCAGTGTCTGTTCTTTGTATATTTACTGCAGTTTTTCATGTATACCAGTAGTCTGATACATTATTTACAGTTTGAAAGGGTGTTAAATGAAATTTGGTGATGATTAATGGCTTTTGTGTTAATGTAATAGCAGTTAAAACAGGACCGGTCAAATTTGACCGCGAACACAAAGTAAGGGGGGAAACAAAGACAATAGGAGGGTTAAGCAGACCTGTAGAGTTATCTGTGAAGCGTTGGCCAATGTTAAAGATCGTTTTTAATACAGGTTGACAATTAAAGCACTATTAATATCTCACAATACTGGAACTGGAATGACTGCAGATGTAAATTAGCTATTAGCTATAATCCGGCATAATTAATCTCTTCTCTTTTCTGGGATTAATGTATTTGTATGCATGGTCCTTGTTGAAATAAATACATAACAAACAACAGCTATCAGGTGTGCAAAAGCAACGATGTAAATCCTCGTACAAAGAAGAGTCCACATCCTGAATGGCCGGCGTCTCACCTTGACTCCGTACTTGACCTTCCCGGCGTAGTGTCGGATGATGAAGGCCGACTCCATGACAGCGGGGAACTCGATGTAACTGTTTCCTTCATGCTGACGCTTGAACTTGTCGAGCAGGGTCTGATTGGAGGCCTGGGGGAAACTAGAGGAAAGAGGGATCGTTTTAGAGGCAAGTTCAAAGTACTTTATTCAACCTGTTTTAAGTCATTGTAGTATCTGATGAGTATGCAGTGTATTTCTACAAAATGGAAGCTATGAATACAGCATTTTATTTCCCTTTCATTGTATTTTAGTTCATCCATTTTGTCAATTAGATTGACAACGTTGTGATATTTGTATTTATTTCTAAACTGTCATTCATTGATCTGTACAAACTGTAAAGCCCCCTGAGACAAATGTGTTTTGTGATATTGGCCTATAAAAACACGTTTTGTATTTTATTTGATTTAATTAACTCTCAGGGATTACAAGTCTGTCCCAAATGTGTTACTATTGCTCAATTTTAACCACATTTGCAGCATTTATTTTTGCACATTTGGGCATTTACTACCAACCTCAACATAGCTCAAGGGATGTTTCCCATCATATAAACCTTCCCTCAGTACTCATCTGAAACACACTGCTGGCTGAAGTATATCCGCGGGGGTCTTACGGCTTGATGCTACAGTAGAAATAAACCCCCCACTCTCGCCCTGGATGCTGCAGTAACCTAATCCACGTCTCCAGAGGGCCGGCAGCCTCCCCTAACTGTGAAGGATGAGATCTCTAAGCGTCTTTCTTTCTCTCTGTGTAATCATTTAGCATGAAGCTTCTTCCAGTGGCAGCAAAAACCGCAGGAGAGACCCTGCCTATAGAGATCCCCCTTTGACCCCAATTCTCCAGTAGTGCTTCCCTATCACACACACACATATTTTTCTATACACAAACTATACACGCCATTTGATCCATTCCCCACATAATAAGATCCAGATGAACCAGCTATCCTAAGTGGCAAGTAAGACGACAGCTGACATAGATAAATACAGCCGTGTGTGTGTGTAGCGCCTGATGTGTTTTTATGCGACGAGGGTGGGAGGGGCGCTGAGTTTGATTTATGGAGGGGGAAGATGCAGGAGGAGAACGCTTCACAACAGGAAACAAAGAGAAAAAGTGACCCCGAGATGCTGGCGGAGGAATAAAAATGTATTTATGCTTTCACTTCGCTCTGCTAGAAGCTCCAGTGTTGGTATCAATCAAGCTAATGAGGAGAAGTCCTGCACAGGGAGCACTTTGTCTCCACGGATCACCAGCTGGGGGATAAAAGCTGCTTCTGCAGAGTGATATCAAGAGAGCATGCTGCAGTGAAATATGTTTCTCTCTCCACATAACTCACACGAGCTAGGGATGTGAATTTTTAATGAGTGGAGCAAGGGATGGGAACCAAACACAGGGAAACACTTCACACTTTAACCTTGACACCCAACACCCTTCCATTGGTGCTCTTCTTGTACGCCAAACAACCACAAAGAAAGGAAGGTAAAAGCAAAGGCCTGCTTCCAAAGAAATACAAATGTTCTCCTCTTTGGTGCTTCTTCTAAATGTCATTTGAAATTGTGGAAAATATGTCCTGATAGTGAGGCTAAAAATAAGGGACTTAGGGCCAATAAAACTAATTCACTCGGCCCCTGAATATCCAGAGTTAATGTTATCAAAACTCAGTATTTGTTATAATATCCAGTAAACCAGATTGGTAACCGTTAACAACCACAACAAATCATGTATATATTTATAGTACTGATATGTGTTGCAGTGGCTAGAATTGGAGTAAGCATACAATGCATGAATGAAAAATCTTAAAGGTGGGGTAGCTAAGTTTGAGAAACAGGCTAGAGATACACTTTTTGTTATAAAAAATCCATAAAAAAATTTCATCTGTGGAAGCCTTGGCGCTGTAAAAAGCACGACCAATCATCTGAGCCGGCCCGGCTAAAATAACTGGATGGCCTACCTGCCTGTCAGCCTTCCATCTGTGCACAAACTTATCTCGTGCCCTCATTGGTCATGTGCGCGTTTGTGTGTGTTGGAGGAGGGGCTCTGTAAGGAAGTCTGAAGGAAGTGGCAGATTTTGTCCGGTTGTGTATTTTCAAATTCTAGCGCACTCGAGCTGGTTTCTCCAAAATGTCCTACCCCACCTTTAATGTTATCAAAACTCAGCATTTGTTATAATATCCAGTAAACCAGATTGGTAACCGTTAATAACCACAACAAATCGTATATATATATTTATAGTACTGATATGTTGTGCAGTGTCTAGAATTGGAGTAAGCATACAATGCATTAATGAAAAATCTTAAGAGAATATAAATAATATTATGCATGTTAAACTCCAGGAAACCCTGCCATCATCAAACCAGAAGTGCAACACGTTCTACAATATAAACTTTAGTTCAGCAGGTGGCGTACTTGCACTCCTCGTCCAGCAGGTGGAACAGCGCTGTGGGTTTCTTGCTGATGAGGTTGAGGCAGCCGCTGTTGTCGATGTACTCGATGTGATGCCAGGTGATGCCCTCCGCCCGGTACTCCTCCTTCAGGGAAACAGAGGAGGAACACCGAGGGTCAGTAAACACTTCAGGGGGAAACAATTAGAAATGATCTCAGAACTGTTAGAGAGAAGATTCACTTTGTAGAAGTTAGTGACTATTTAGTATTCACCTGAATAAGACTTGACTTAACCAATTTACAATAACTCCTGATGTTGGCACATACACAAAGAATAGTACAGTTTATTAAAGGGGCCCTTTTATGCTAATGTTCATATTTGTTTTAAGTGTCTGCTCTGATTGGTTAACTGGACGCCGGTGCAGTTGTGATTGGTCAACCGCTTATATGTCCCTCCCCTTAGCCTACCACATGAAATGTTTACCAGCACTAGCCAACAGAAGCGCAAGTGTCACATAGTGATGTCCTTATGTTAAGGAAGTAAACAAAAGAGTCCAATGGAGGCGTTAGACTCCCTCTGGGGGGGACATTTCGAATTTTAGCCTTAACAGACTATTTACATTCACTAAAACCTATATCAAACTACAGTAAAGGGAAAACCCCTAACAGCATCATAGGGCCCCTTTAAGAGGAGAGGGTCATGTTTTCCTCTCTTTTTCTTCAGCACTGAGAGGTTCAAAACGTTTTTCAACAACTATCAGGTGACACATTTGCTCTTAACTGTCTTAGACGCACCATGTTATAATAAAACATGCAGAAAAGTGTGCCTCACGAGAATTTACTATATTTTTGCATATTCCCACGGTATAAAACCAAAACGTCTACGCGATGCTTTCACAGCACTAAAAACACCTGAATCCCCACCATGAAAACACCTGGCTGCTGGTAGTTGGTCAAAAGAAAATAACCCCCAGGGTCCAATGACGACTGAAGTATACGAGCCATGTCATTTTAATACCCCTGAGGGAGGAGCCAATGAGGGACACCAAACAGTTAGAAAGGGGAAGTACGTGGGTTATGCAAACTGTCTCTCTCCAGGATCTCCAGATGTCAATGTGTGTCTCTGTTGCACTGCAGGGGAAGAGCATGCACACTCAGCAAACTAAAGTATTCTAAAATGTAAGGGTTAGCACTAGGGCTGCTTGATTATGGCAAAAATCATAATCTCGATTATTTGGGTCAATAACAGTTGATTACCCTGAACTTTAAGTATAATTCAACTGAAAAACCAAAAAAAAAAAAAAATGAATACTAAATAATAATAATACAAAATAATCGTTTTATTTAGATTACGTTGTTTTCGTAATCGTTGCAAGCCATAATCGTAATCGCGATTACAATACGATTAATTGA
>NW_011342044.1:4601-40035 GCF_000735185.1 Notothenia coriiceps
GAGCGACTTTGCACGTCGGTAAAGTGAGTCTTATCTCAGCTACTACGGTTTTTTGTCCGGCGAACGTGAGAACAACTTACAGGTGAAGCGCGACGGTTCCGAAAGTGAGTGGTGCATCAGAACATCGCAGGACCACCGGACGGCGACGGCAAAACCTCCTCGTCCGCGCGGCCGCGGGAGTGGACGTAGGGGCGACAGTCGGGTGTCAAAGACTTAAGGCGTAGACTAGCATCTAGGAGATACGTTCTTCTCCGTGAAACTTACTCGGCCTGACGTCACTAATCTAGACAAAGAAGCCGAACGTCGTAGGCTAACCGACCCAGGTAGTCCGGGGTTATGAAACACGTAGTGTGGCCACTCTTTACACTTCGAGGCAAGACATTACCGGAACACTTCAGGTTGTCTAAGTTAAAAGTGTAGTCGTGAACGAGGGTACCAAGGCTAGAGAAAGTCCTTCAGGTGGTCACGTCACACACTGAAGTCGTGGTGTCTGTGGCACAGTTCCACAGGCCAGGGTAGCGACGAGATTGTCGGAAAATTCGAAGAGAGGAAACATGACACGCCGATGTCACCCGAAAAAGTATTTAAATATTTCCCTTAACGTGTGAAGTTTTTTTTAGGGGTTGACGTGAGAGACTCCTTTATCGTACGTGCTAGTGGTTTACGTTAACCACCAACTTTGTTACCTACATTCCGTGAAGAGACAAATTGAATAAAACTTATTCGAAGACGTACGGAGGGAGAGCAGGGCTGTACTGCGACCGAGGCAGTATTGTGACTGATTCTTAAACAAACGCAGTTCCGGTCGTAAACTGTCAAGTAGTTCGTGTTGTAATCACTCACTGACCCGTAGTGTAAACAGGCAACAGACGTAACTATTGTCGGAGAGAACGTAAAACATCAGGAACAGGTATATTGCGTGTTGATATCTATGTAAAAGTGACGGACAGCCCAGAAATCAAGGTAGGTGGAACTCACATTTGGTACTGAGGGGCTGTAGAAATTGTTAAACGAGACAATGCTAGCACGAGTAGTCAAGTTACTACACTAAAACTTATAGTACACTACACATTCAACGCAAAAAACCTTAACATGACTTTCGGAAACGTTCGAGAAACCAAAACGGAGTCGCACATTAGTTTGTCACTCTCTTTGTCAGGCGAAGGGTCAAGTAGAGACGATAACTGACTTAGGTGAAGTGGGGAGTCACCGTCAAGCAAACTCTGTTCTTTAAGTTAATACAGTTGTTAACCGTCTGTGTATGTCCGCCAAAGCGCGTTTCGACTACTCTCAATTGGTACCAACTTTAAAGTGACCGGACACAACCGTAGGCGTAAAAGGAAGAGAAAGGTCGATTGTAACGTACGAACTACACGAGAAACGACAATGACACGGACGATTTAGGGAAACCGAATAGTAATCGTACGAAGGTTAATCATATGGGTCAAGAACACTTTTTGCCTCAGTGAGGGAGGTTTAAGGACGTCCCTTTTGTTTTCCGACGTAGAAGACCGACGCTTTATAAGTTCGGTCAGAGAGAAGCAACATGGTAAATCGGCTTTTACTGGCAAATGTCAGTAAATAATACGACAAGAAGAAAACCTTTGACGGACTCTACTTGGACTCGACCGAACAGTTGAGGCTCCCAGAAGACATTTTGGTACGACACTCACGCTGCCGCCCGAGAGCCAGGGGGTCACTTGGGCCGAGTGAGAGGAGTGACGCTCCGACTTGGGCGCCGAGGAGGGAGCCGTCCACAAGGAGCAGGAGAGGCCACGAGGACGACGACGACGACGGTCCGCCGCCCCTACGGCGCTGCCACACCAACAAAGACCGAAAAGTCGGTAAACCTTATAGGTAAGACAGGTATCTGACATATTTTATAAGACTTACAGGCGAAAACTTAATTTTATCGACGATGCAACGAAGCAAACACAAAACCAAAATACCGCCCTACTGCGTGACTGGCAGGTCACTGGCAGTTAATGCAGAGTACTGCATTTGACGCATTTAACGTTTCGACAAAAAAATAAATGGTGACGACAAGTAAAACCAAACAGTCCACCTCAAAAAGACAACAAAAATTGTGTACAAGTATTTCGACAACATTATTTTGATTTTGTGTTATTTTTCTTTATTTTTTTTATGATAAAACTAATCCTCAACGCCTGTACAGGCGACACTCGCCGGCCGAACGGGGAGTGCGGAGGGGGAGAACTGCGGCCCATGACCACTCTACATTCTCCTGTCTGAAGTGTTCAGACTTCTCCCGCATTCGTTTGTCGTCTACCGGAGAGTCTTCTATGACGGGTCATCGACCGGTGACCAATAAGTCGTCTGGTACTTGGTTAATCTCGAGTGTACACCGTAACAAGGAATGATTTAGAAGATCAGGAGATCAGGATGTTGATCGTCATATGATATCCATTCGATTAAAAGTACTTGTCGTAACGATTACTCCCTGTACAAGTATTGTCAGGACTTTCATCAGTTTGATCTACCAAATGTACTTTGTGTTAGACACACGTGCATCGATCAAGTACTACATAGTGCAATGTTAACTTTCAACAACTTACGTTCACTTAGTTCGATTAACAAGTGACATACATTATGTTCGGACATATGGAAAAAATGTTTTAGTCCAAAAAGGATGGTGTACGAACTGTTCGTCACGGAACTTGCTTGGATGGGAAATATGCTGAGTAATCCGTATGACATTTGTTGAAAGGGCGAACTGTTTTTATCTGTAATTTTCTGTCTAACTTCAGGTAACGGAAGAACTTAAACAATTGTAGGTAGTTTGTCCGTAGAATGTAGATACGGAGCCGTCTACGAAAACCCTGTAAGTCGCGTCTACAGATTGTCTCGACGGAATGATTATTTTAGGTTTTCTTTCACTAAGAGTGAGATAAGGTGTAGGAATTTGAAAATTCAATACCATAAACAGTTTAGGTCATCCGTTTAGGTTTAGACAATGTGGTCCTCTATAGCAGAAAACTGTTATATTCTAAAAGGATAATTAGATGATATCACTTTATTACGTGGGAAAGGACGGATCACTAAAACTGATGTTCAAATACTTGCTACACCCGGGGTGTGTCAAACGGAAGTTTTTATCTATGACAACAAGAGAAAGTCTATGGAACAGACCTCTATTGCTCAACCATAGAGGGTACTTAAGTGTGATTGTAACAGTACGGTAATATGCGTCATAGTACAGATCAGTCACGGCAAAAGGAGGTCGTACGTCTGATAGACCAAACCACCTCGCATCATTCAGTACAATGTAGTGACAGTAGTATCTGGTTAGTATACTGGAAGCGAAGACATGAGGGTTCAGACCGCAGGTCATTGCGTCACGTCACCCTACCGAACCACCAGGTACTAACCTCCGTAGACTCGGGTGAACCAAGTACACTTCTTACGCACACCCGACACCTCTGTACGTGATGTCTACCCCCACTTAACTCTCTCCAAGAGATATTTATGTCACCTAGAGATCACAAAGTTTTTTAGTGTCTGTGATGAAAACACTGACAACTTATGGTAATACATGTTGTTTTTGCTTAAACAATATTGATAGTTGACTATCTTTTAGTATTAGCGATATGTTAATAAATCCGTTGGTAAAGCTGAGAAGAAAGATAAGTTTGTGCTACGTACACGAACTCGAAAAAAGTTGTTTAGCAGCTGACTTTAGTATATTGAGCTGAATGTAGTCTACTGACCAAAGTGTCCAGGTGCTGTCGCGACATCTTAGCCGTAGTCGCTTACGGAAAATACAAGTCTAGACGGCCCAACCCGGACTGACGCATGTCTGAGCGCACTTAATAAAGTACTGCGATCTATATTTTCAGCATTAGCATACTGAGAGAGAGAGTTGTATCACCAATTCTTGCTCTTTGAGTATAACGCAATAGTGTGTATGTCAGATCGGCTTTGCAGTCATAATCATGATCGGTATTTGTGTTATCAACTTGCCTAAAGGTGTCCACTGATTGAATAGTATTTTGACATGGAAATCAACATCAGGACGAGCAACGTATCGCTGTTACGAGTCTCCCATTCCCAGAAAAACTCTGCAGAGAGCGTTCGTCACAGAGTACTTGTCGCCGCGCTCCCGTGTCTGGTGTAGTTCCAACTGTTTTATCGCAAGATCGGTAGCACGCAGGCGTGTTCACGTACGAGATTGATAGCGCTGCTGAGCGATTGGGCCAGTGCCTCTACTTACGGCAAACCGCTCGTATTACATCTAATTATTCACAGCGGAGTGTGTTTCATGAGGATGGGTGAGAGGAGTAGACGGTTTGACGCCAGGCCACATCCTCTGATTCAAGCATCCGCACTGACAACCCTGCATCTCCTATGTGTGAGGCGCGTGAGACGTCGTTCCGACGAAATCGGAGTCGGCATCCAGCCGTAGCAAAGTAGCTTCTACCCGACCTCGGCCACCGAGGCTTCTTCTCGAAGAGGGTACTCCAGAGCGACTGAGGCAGTACGAAAGAACTACCGTAGGGATACCAACACCATCACTCAGCAGCCGAGATCATCAAGCAATACAGACACGTAGCAAGATGCGCCATAAGCCCTATGCCCCCATGTACACACCTCGTGGCGGGAAGCGTCTATCCCTTGCCCAACAATAATACGTACTTACTAGAGAGTGTGCTTCATTTTTTGGTGAAGTAGAGTTCCCGTTATACAGAGAGCGAGAGGGAGTGGATTGCGAGAAAGTCCGGAGTGTGAGGTACAGCGGGAAAAGAGGGTGCGACGCGAGAGGATATCTAGCGCGCGAGCGAGAGGTGTCGCCGCGGCGACGGAGCGCGACGACAATCGCATATGCGACACTGACCACAGGCCACAGCGAGCAGCGGTGTATACTACAAGTGGGGATTTTTGTAGATGATTGCTAGTCTCTTCACTACACGTAGGCGCTCGCGTGTCTTTGGTGCCTGAGGGTCCCGCCCGTCTGTCCGTCCGTCGACACAGTCTACTCCTACACGCGCCTGGAGTGGTCGAGAGCTAGTAAGTGGAATCGTCGTCGCGACGACTAAGTAAAGGCGGGCCAGCAGCAGAGGTATAGCGTGCGCGATGCCGGTGTACGGGGTCTTTGAGACTAAGGCCGGGAGACCACAGCAGGCGCCACCGGCAGACGTACGTAGCTTACTAGCTGCTCGCCGAGGTTTGGTAAGAGACTTTGTGTTTGTGTATTGCTAGTCGTTCAGATTTCCAACGCTTTACCCCCTACGCTCGTCTTATATCACCTTGACTACAGTCACTCGTACACCTGTCTCTCGTTGAGGCTAGAGACTCAGACTACGGCGATGTCTAATACGCGGGACGGTCTCGGGACTGCTTTACAGCGAGGCGGACCTGCCGGCCGCGTTCATACGAAAAATCAGACACGTCTGTCTATGTATCGCGGCTGCGCGCGCGCGGGGGGGCGCGCGAGGGCGCGCGACTAACTCATCTCCACTCAGTGACCCACGTGAGCCTCCACTCGGGCAGTGCAATGATAGACGGTCTGACGCGAATGGTTCCCTTTAAGCGGTGCCTATACAACCGCCCAGTCCGTAGAAGTCCGTCCCATAGTGTGTCTGTCACAACCACGCCGTAAGTTATTCTGACATTTGCAGTAGCCCGACTGTAATGCGCCCCTGTTGTCTCTCTTGGCCCACCATGTTGAGAGGAGAGCGGTATCCGTTTGCTTGTTCTGACCTGGCAGGCACAATAGAGACGACAGTAGCGACAGTCCTTCACTGCCATCACATTCCCGAACAGCATATGTGTAATCGGAGCTCGACGAAAAAATAATGGTTAACCTTACCATGGGTACAGACAAAGTAATCTATATTCTTCAAAATCTATGCTCTCACGCAAAAAAGTAGTCGTACATAATCGTAAACAGATTACTGTTAGTCTATTCGAACCTACACACTTAATCTCTATTTTTGACACTTATTTTTTTTTGTTGTATCGTTCACTTTAAGTTGGTACATTAGAGATGAGTCCGATAAAACTAACTCCCCCGCGCCTGTAGGTCGCAACTATCACCCGCAACGCACTTAGGCTTGGAGAGCCGTGTAAGAAGTCGAGAGGCTGGGGCGGTGACTCCCACTTCACTAGTCAGTTATCGTCTCTACTGGTGAGCCATGTAATCATGAGAGAGCGTGGCTCGCAACATGTGCGACTCCGGTTGTATCTGCGCGCCCCCGACGTCTCCAAGATCGAAAAACGCCAGCCTGGACAAGTGACGTGTTCTTTTGCCGCGACTCCATGTTAATTTGTCATGTGTAGGTAACTAGATCATAGTAGTGTGATAGTACTTGAACTACTGTGCTCATTGCGTCGTTTATTCTCAGCCCCTCAAGTCCATGTGAGTTCCACTCTTGATTTCTGAGGCTGTCCGTACCTTCCTTCTTAGAGAACTCTATTACAGTAACGACGAAGATCCAGTACTTGGAGTATCTGCTGTTTAATTCGACGTATCTTACTAAATGTCGTAATTAACCGCGGTTCTCAAAGGCCCCCCCACCACACTTTGGAATTACGAATCCACAAATCTATTCTCCGAACGACGAAATTTGCTACCGACCTTATGACTTTTCTAGATTTCAAATTATAACGAACAAATCGTTTGCTTCTGAGAGTAATAATACAGTGTGTATTTTATTACAAACTCGAATCCTTTGATCGGATACCCATTTGCCGCCCACCAGATATGGTGAACAAATAGTATTTTGATTTGTCATTTATCCCTTTACATAAGACCAATTTCTAATTACCTAAAGGTAGGGATCTACTCCAATCAAATAACACTTTATGAAAGTTTTTTTGGTTCCATAAGTTGATACATACAAACTTCTTGTTTATTGTTCTTGTGTTCAGGTCAAAACAAAAACGAAAATCTAATTTACCAGGTAATGTTTTGACAAGTGAAATCCAGATCAAACTGAAAACTGATAAATTCCCTCTAAAAATCCTAATTAAAAAAATCTGTAAGACTGTAAAAACTTTGTACAACGGAATAAGTGAATCTATTCCTGTCAACGAATTCTTGTAAAAGACTTCTCAACTTTATAAACCAAGGAAGCATTATAAAGGATACAATTCTTTATTAAAATCCTCAAGTCCGACTACGACGTTAAACCTTTTACAACCGCATCAACCACACGTACTACATTTGTTTTCAAAAACAAACCAAGTTGGAGGTCAATTGAGACTACTGTCATTATTACTAACTAAACCGGATTTCGAACTCAATATGTAGGACTACATTGTAATACCCCAAAACCAAAGTGGTAACGGACTTATATAATGATATCTTTCCTTGAAAAATCCCCCTTTTGATTGACAAACAAAACATGCAGTCGTTACGATCGTAAATTTTACCGTCATTTCCCGATCTTGTGTCGTGTGCAACTCAAAAAACTTTTTCGGTATATAAACCTTCCTTAGCACCCCAGTGACTTGGGTAAGGACGGACACCGAAAAATCCAGAATGAACGTCGGAAGTGTACCCCTCCGTTCCGGTAGCTAAAAATACTCAACTTTCTGTACGGCAAGCGGGGAAAGCTTACCTAGGTAACAATTAATCAGCAGACTTTGGACATGAATCACAATCTTCCATTTCTGCACGGATGAATTTCCACTGTTAAGGATTTTAAGTTGATGTTTGGTAACTAACTTTAACTGAAGACAAAAACTTAGGACTACTTCCTTCCTCGTTAACACCGTACAGAGCCTGGTAGGAATCCCAAGGTTGTGACGATTTCCTCAAAATCTCACAAAAGAATTTACTTCTGGTCTTACTTATATTTCTCATATTAACCTCGATACTCCCGTCCGATGTGTCTAGGATCATTACCAAACTGAGTCTATTATCAATACACGTGTTTCAAAGAACCTTTCATCTAGATAATCTGTACAGAATTTATAATCTACATCCAACAGTTATTTTGAACGTCCATCAGTATGATTCCTTCAAAGTAAAAACCGATTGTTTAAAGTCCTTTACACCCTTCGTCGGACAGGGCTACCTGTTCAATCTCTATAGACTGTTAATTTCAAGACATTAGTGCTTCATATTTACTACCGCGAGGTTATAACTGTCTAAAGAACATCTGTTTCCTATAACCGGATACGACTTTATAAGTTTAGAGACGTCTCGTGCTGTGTCCGGTTTTTCTGACTCTTGTTTACTGGAAACTGGGACTGACTGTCGACACTGAACTCCTTTCGTGACAGTCTTACTGACTTGAGACCCACGTGGACTGGTTCTGAAAGTTGGACTGTCTCATCACCCTACATACAGACGTACACAATATATGTCAGCTTTGGACGCTTTGGACCCCGCCAGTGTGATTTTCCTGGAGGCTGAGAAAGTGAAACCACTACTGGATTTAACAAACACAGACATGGTTGAGGCACAGTTCACAGTTGCGCGAGAGTTTTTGAAAAGCCGGTGCACAGGCCAGGGAGTAGAGAGAGTGACTTTGAGTCACCTTGTTGCAAAGGAGTCCAGGGTATTAAGTGCCATGCCAGCGGTAATGACAGCATTCAAACACGCACTAACATTCGGGGCATCAACTGCTACATGTGAAAACTCGTTCTCCACGTTGAAGAATGTATTTAGTGAGCACAGACGCAACATGTTGCATCGACGCAAAGCCCATCTCATCCAGCTGGCCTTTGAGAATGACCTCAGTAGGAAATTCAAAGATGAGTTGAAGGAGATGCTGCTGAGGAGGTTCCACTCGTCAGGAAAGAGGAGACTGCAACTCTACTGAAGGTAAGAGCTGGTTATTTTATCATTTGTATTGTTGCTACTGTTTGTTAGCAATGTGGTTATTGATCATCCGTTGTTGGATATGTTAGATCAGCGCCTCTGATCTGTGGAGTCTGTTTTGATGTTGCTCCGTTATGTTTTCTCATTCTATGCAGCATCATGTGCACATGATGCTGTGACTCACCGCCCCCCCTCGGTTTTCAGCTGCCCCCCCCCTCTGTACTGAGCTGGAGCCGGGACTGCTACAGACGGAGTTCACTCCGCCACGGAGGGGTAGGGTCGAGGGAGTGGTTTGGAATTGGGCCTTAGTGATGAAAATGGGGGATACTTGGCTTATCTGGCGCCCGGAGCTCACTGCCAAAATGCTAGTGAGCGAGGGAGAGAGGGAGGGTGCACCGCCTCCGGTGCTGTTGTTATTAGAATCTGGTGCTAGCTGCGGATATAAGAAGAAGATGTGTCTATAGATTCTACAATAATGTGGAGGGAGAGTCCTCTCCAGTCAGACTAAGAGGCTGATAACTACAGCTCACTGAGGTAAAGGACTCTGAGTGTTTAGATAGTTAACTTTAGTCTAAGTTCAAACGGTTTGGTCACAATTTATGTAAACACATATTTCCAAGGCACTCCTTTATAATTATTGGGATAAACAGGTTTGAAATAATTTCAATGTATACTAAAGGACAGTAACCAAAAATATCCTTTTAAGACTGCAGAGATAAAAAAAAATGCATAAATAAATAAATGTTAAGGTAAAATAAGGTATGAATGAACAACACAAATAAAATAATTTACATTCATTTCTTATTGGCTATGGTAAGTTATTGGTTATGTTCACATGCTTATTTGAATACTTCCACTTGTCTAAGATGACAGCAGAGACTTTCGACCCAAAACCAGTTGTTGACTTGTGGATGCAAGCAGCTAATGGCAGACTCAACCAGTGAGAAAGTAGTAGGCCTACATCATCACCATGTCTGACAGAGAGGAAGACAGTGAGGAGAGCAGTCAGGAGAACAGTCAGGAGGGTATGATGACAGCTTGTAGGATTACTGGTCGTGCTAATGTTGTCTTGTGTTCACCTCTGCATGTATGTTCAGTGCCGTGTCTGGCAAATAAAGTCAAGACCCCCTCAAAAGTTACGGTTTATTTCATTTTAAGGATGAGCACCAAGCAACATCTCCAGGTGGTCCTTTGAGAACCAGGGCAAAAAAGTTATGTGCACCCCTGTTGATAACACACAAGGGGACGGGTAATAACCGGGAAAAGCATGACATGTGTCCTTTTTAATAACTCAGCCCATATGTTTTTTTATTAACCAGGAATAGATTTTTACTGTGGAATGAAAGTGATTACCACGTCCTGGATTCAGGGGAAATAGAAAATGTGCAAACACTTTCACTGAGTATTAATTCGGTGCAGACCTTTTGTCAACTAATGCGGTACCACCAATACCCAGACATGCTGGACATGTGAGCATTGTCTTACTCTAGATATGTTGAAATAGTTTGTTTATCAGAATAACTTTGCAAACGAAAGCAGAAATGTACTACAAAGTGAACCCCAACTGTAAATAATAAAAGGTTCACTTTCAACCACTGATTTATGAGGGCATGTTTATAAATCCTAATCTTCATCTGTTCTACATATGACAGTAAAGCCTGGCCACATGGAAATATTTTCCACTCACCAAAGGCCTTCTTGGGCCCCACCAGGCGGAGAGTAAAGGGTATGCCTCTCGGTTGCTCTTTTAGCATCTTAGCCACCTCGTAGTGTCGACAGCCTACAATGCTCTGGTCATTGATGGCCTCGATGTGGTCTCCAACACAGACTGTTTTCAGCTGGTCTATGGTGCTGCCTTCCTTTATCCTCTGAAAGAAACATATTGGAATGTTTGCCATGTGTCTCACATTAGATTATCAGTTTGAAGCCTTTTGCACATTTGTGGCAGGGCTCAGACGGTTTAGCTCTTCCACTCGTTCACCTTGATGAATGCATATCCAGCTCCGTTGTCTGTGATAGTAAGACCCAATGCGTCTTCTGTCTTTGTCACCTCCACCTCCTTGGTCTCCCCTCTGACGTGAGCGAAGATGAAGTCTTCCAATCCGATCTGGCCTCCCAGTAGTTTCTGCATGTCCACTTTATGGGAGTTGAGGGTGCAGAAAAGAATCTAGAGGTAGAAATAGAACAGTACAACTGTAGAATAACTATTGTTTTCAATTGAGTTTTCTCTGTTCTATTTATAAATATTAATAACATTAAAACATACCTTTTACCATTTTAAAGTGCTACCCTGAATCCGTAATGACTTTAAATTAATCCATTAGTAAAAGCTATTAACTTTTTTTATTTAGTTCCATTTCCCAAGGAATTCACTTTTTTTCTTTTGGTGAAAACGTGTGTTGTTGTTAAATTATGGTTTGATCCTCCCTAGCAAGTAACTTTTTATGAAATGAATGACATATGTTTTGCAAAACATAACAAATATGCTTCCTTTTACAATACAAGTGGTGGTTATAGTTTCTGTGGTGTTCCTGTAACATGCACTGGTGTTTCATTTTCTTCCTCCTGTTAATGGAGCCAAACATCATTCCTTTAGCTGTGCTGTATCAGAATGAAACAGCAGAGGGCAGTAGAGACAACAATTTGCCATTGTGGCCATTTTGTTAGGAGCTGTGTGAAAAAGCATTGTGAGTGTTTATATATTTTAAGATGAGATGGTTAAGTCAGTCAAAGCACATAAACACATTTTTCTGATAGTTTTATCGATAAAGTGCTTAAATCATTGTTGTAATGTGTGTAGTGTCTCACAAAATTATGATAATAAGAGAATAAACACTTAAGCTAAAGACATTTTTCTTCTAAAACATGACATTTTAATAAATCTCAAGATCACACTATTAGATACCAGACATGTTTGAGATGAAATGTCATTTAAAGAAAAGCTTTTTACATTTGTATAGCTGTATTGAACTTGTACATTTCTAATATCATGTCTTCAAACTCTTGAAATAAAAATGTCTTACTGTACAGTTTATTTATAGTTTGGAACTGTAATTGCCTTTGGTGGGATTTGCAAAAACAAAAGCTATTTCAAAACAAAGCCTTCTGAAATCTGAGGTTAGAGTTTAAGTTTGACTTAATAATCCAAGCCGGAAAATTCAAGATAACCTATTTGAACTGTTATCTCTTTTGTAGCAGTTCCTGTTAGTTAGCCTATTGCCCACACTATTTTCCCAGGTAGAACATTCAGATTACATTCCAAGGACTTCTTTGCCGTCAAACTGTGTTGTAACATTACGCTTTATGCAATTCAGTACAGGAGTTCAAGGGAACTGCTATACATCTCACTATCACCGACTAATTGCTTGTTATTTCCCATAGAAAGTCTTGTATCTTGAATTCTGACTGTAGTTCAAGGTCTTGTAGATAAACAGGACGCTAAATCAACAAATATTTAAATAATGCCCGGCAAAACCATTTGTTTAAGAATAACCAATGTTGATTGTAAAACAAAGCATGCAAGACCAAAAAAGGTGTGTACATTAATCATTTAGATGTCTGGTTTATTTGTAAACTGTTTTTTGTCTGACATTTTCTGACATGAAAGATTTATTTTAACTATTATTATTATTATTATGTATTTGTTTCAGTGTTATGCTCTACTGATAATCGATCAAAACATGATATAAACTTCTTATTTTTTCCGAATTGCTGGAGATTATCCCAGCATACACTTTGCAAAGCTGACCCTGGACTGGTTGCCAAGAATCCACATGTTTACATGTAAAGGAAGATAAACACAATAACAGGGAATGAGAGTTGTATGCTAAGTGTTTAAACTGAACATGTAATATCAGAAGAGGAGTAAAAGTGACAGATATGTTTTGTAGGTGTGCTTATTTGATGTGGTTTGATTACCTTGGTAAGTGAACATGGGTTGTTCATTAACATGTAGCGTGCAGGCATAAACCTTGTGTTACACAAAGAAAACAGCCTTCACAAGACATAATCACAGCTGGTAGCTGCCTGATAAGATCTTTAACGTTAGCTATGAAATGTACTGTATATTGGTCTACATCCCTTTATCTCCAGTCATTCAAGTCCAACAGGCAAGGATACATTGAAAGGAAAACCTTCATAGTGGCCTTCAAACACGCTACTGATAAGTATTAGATAAGGCCAATGTTGAATATTTGTTGCTCTGTCACCACAACATACTGTACTGGAGAACCATGCAGGCCACTGTTATTCTTAACAAAAAGGTAACACTATTTAAATGCAATCCTTGTAGTTTGGAATTGAACTGCACAAATAACGTAAATGAGAGTTCAGTAAACCAATTTCTACTCACAAAACGTGCACAGGCACAAGACAGACTATCAGTTTAAGTGCTTTGACAGTCTTTACTCAACTATTCATTTCCTCCTATGCAAACTTTGATACATTTATGGCATCTTTTTCCAGTTGATCTGGAAAAAAAGGCCTGTAGTAAAAACGAACAAATGAAGCCATTGATAATTCATTCTGTGAAATGGGCCTGTGACGGCCTTGGGCTTGTGGACAGCCCTGACATCTAAACAGTTTAGTGACTAGACCTCTCCTCAAGGGTTCTGGCCTTGTGAGCAGCTGCCTGCTGCGTAACTTGACTGCAAACCACACATTTGATCCCCTACCCTGCTATTACTTAACTGTTTAGTCCTATACCATTTTGGAAATCAGATTTACTTGTTATGTTGTATGTGTGGTATTTTGCGACTACATAACATTTTCCAGTTAATATTTGTTTCCGTTATTGATCCTGGTCAAGGCGCACACAAGTACAAAGTCTGGCCGACAAAAGTTAGGTTTAAATGGTCTTCGATAGTGCATCATGGAAAACAGCCTAGAATGGAAACCTAACTATTTGCGGCTGGCCTATCAGACCAGAAAGGAAAAGAGAAATAACACCATCAAACTCCAAAAAACACCATCAGTATTTGTATCTTGATAATTTCTCAAAACACTGGAAATGTCACTTATTAGCCTAATCATAACATGCGTGGCAGAATTAGTTTGGTACCTCTGAGGGGGAGATGTGGAACACTTCAGCGATCTTGGCGTAGAGCTCTTTTACGTTGGTGAATCCGTGGATGCGGCCTGTGGGACTCCCATGAGCCAGCTGGGTGTGGAAAATCAGCCTCGGTCTCGGGTATTCTGGTGGCCCTGGTGGTGGTGGTGAAGGGGGAGGAAGTGGAGGGGCTGTGGGCTCCGCACTCCCCTGATTATGGCTCTGGTTCTGGGCCTTCTGCTCCTCCATTGGCTCTGCCACTGCTGCCTTGGAGTCCTGAGGGCTCATAGCCTCCCCGTTCTGCATCGGGCCACGGCTCAGGTAGGGTCCTCCTCTGGGAGCCCCGGTGCTACACTGCTCTGGGAAAGAGAGACTCTGGCCTTTTCCCCTGCTTAGCAGACCAACCACCCAACCAAATAGCCACCCAGTGCTTTGGGGTGAAGAGCGCAGATGAATAAGTGATAAGTGTAGCCTGGTAACAATAGCTGGAAGAGGACAGCTAGCCCTGCTGGGCAGAAACCCAACACCCTTTGAGTTGAGGACTGCATGTGTTACACCTGAGCCTCTGGCAGCTCACGCATAGAGAACAGAACAAAAAACACATTAGGTAAAGGTTTCTTCATAGACACAACACAGTTAAAACTCTAATCCCCCATATCAGTCTGGGAGGAAGACATACATGATCCTGAATATGCGAACATCGCTTTGAAGCGTGAAAATGCCAAGCATATGCAAAACGATTTCCAAAGTGGGCAGCTTGGAGATGGCAACAGACAAAGTCCCAGTGTAACAGGTAAGATGATATCATTGGGTATGGAGCAAGGTGCTCTCCCCTTTGCTGGCCTCTTAAATGAAATTGGCTGTTGCTGGGGTGAATCCTTGGTGATGCTCTGACCTATTTGACCCCACTGACAGCCCACAGATACAGAGGATGACAGTTACAGCCGCTAAACACATGTTTAATTCATCTGGGTAATTCGTGCTTCTGGCAAGGTTTTTAAATATCAGTTTTCAACCTGAATGTACGAAAATGTGTGTACACGTGACAGCCCTTTAATTAAATAAATAATACTAAAAGTTGTTGTTAAACTTGTAGAAACGATTATATACTTTATAAATAAAAGATATATATTGAAACATATTACTTAATTTGCCTGGTAAAGTTTTTTTTACAAATAATCTTTTTCATATTGGATAAACACTGAAAGGTTATAAACAACATATTTCTATTTTCACACATTTTCTCAAGTGATGCATTAATCAATTGCAAACCAAAGATGCTGTCATGCATGGACACGGAAAGCTATCTACCTCTCTATCAGATCGGGAAATTCCACAAAAATCCCATTTTTAAATGTCAGCTGGGAATGTCTAAATTACCTTTAAACAAAAGATTCTTTCAGGCTGAATGGCACTGCAAAAGAGGTTTGAGATGCAGAAGTAGTCGACTGATTTCAGGACTGTAGCCCAGGACTCTACTGGACTCTTTCCTTTAGAGCTGTACTGATCTTTAGGACTATATTGATCCAGGACTACACTGATCCATGGCTTTACTAATTCAGGACTGTACTGGTCCATCAGTAAATGCCTACCATGTTTACATTATTTATAATATTAAGACAAACATGTAAATTCCATTTATTGTATAGTAAAGGGCTCAAGCCTTTTATGTATCTGTTTTACTGCTTCATAAGCATTCTTTTCCACCTGTGCTGTAACGTGCATGGCTGCAGCTGTTTGTGCGTCACAGCCTTGTTTTTTCCAGGCCAAGGTGTCGTCAGCCTCTGAAGGTCAGAGTGTTTAGATCATCAGCTGATACTAATGATCTTCCTAACAAATCATACCTTTTCAAACAGAAACAAGGCAGACCGCTAAGTGAAGGACATCTCCTTTTCTTTTATTGCAGAAAGATGACTTAGCATTAATTAGTCACATCAGTGATAACTGACCGACTTGGTTCCCAAGATGTGTAATTGGAAGCACAAGTTCCAATATTTGTTGGAAACTATTTGCTTAACAAGATAAGACCTCTCTTTTAAAGTTGTCAATATCAAAAAGTGGCTATTGCACAATTCCAAAGGACTTTCATCCACCTTAAATAAAGTTAATTGATATTCACAGACAAACAAATCAATCAAAAGGTTTATTTAGCTCACAATTGTCTCTGAAAGCCTTATTTTTTTCTAGTAAAAAAGGTATACCATTTTTCTTAAGGTATATTTGCAGCCACTGATTCAGTACAGGTTAAGGCAAAGCCTTTTTTGCTCATTTTCAAACTCAGCTCTGATTATGCAAGTAAAATGTAAATGTTATATAACAGATTAGGAACTTAACATCAGCCTGCCAAAGCCTTAAGTACTCTGCAGTGGGTATGTATTACGTTACGGAAAAGTACAAGAGAAAGTATTAAGACTTCAAATATGCTTCCCCTGTTTGCAAAAGCATATTTCAATGACGCCCTTCTTATGTGACTTTTCTCTCATTGACTCTGAATAGATGGTGTGCAATTAACAAATATTGACGACATCAAGAGTGATTTATTCTGGGCTAATGACTCAGATGTGTGGTTTTATGCGACTTAAAGCATTTATAGTGACATATACAAATGTTTCTTATATTTTATTTCCTTAAACCTTTATGGTTTCCTTGATACACGGTTTTCATCCAGCAGTGTTGGTCTAGTGTGCTGAATGTGATTTTACATCAAATTGATATCTGACTGACTGACGCACAGTGCCTCTTTACAAGACAGCGCCTCAAGGTTTTGATATAGTGCATCCTTCATATTCCAAAACGAATGACCTCAAACCAATTGACACACTGTGATGCTGGGGCTTTTTGTGAGTCCTGGGTCTTTGCGTAGTTCCCCACGTTGCCCAATTATCTATCCAGCTTTCTCACTGATGAATCACACACAAGAGGCTGTTATTTACATTTGATCTACAGCCCCTTACTGCGTCACATCCTTCTTTTTGAAGCGTGATTTCTTCCTCTCTATCGGCTTTGTTTTAATGGAGAGGGAGATGGAAGGGGAGACCGTGGGCTTGGCGGTGTAGGCCAGATTGTGTGAGTGGGTGGGTGGTGTGTTTGGTGTGTCATGATGTGATACACTGCCTCTTCTGTTTGTGGTGGTGTGATGGCGCCTGAGCTGCCTGGTCATAAAAAAAGACGTTTAGATGATAAGATTTGAGTGCATTTCCCTGAACGCCTCCTGATAATGATTGGCTTTTAAATGTATTCAAGGTCTCCATCAATAGAGTGGTGATATACTCTTGATACCTCAGTACTATTCACTATGACTTCTTATAATGCTGTTACTTATTTTCGTTCCATGGCTTTGAATGTATTTGATTTTATTTAATGTTACTGCACTAATCTTGTTTTTGGCTTTTTCTTCACCATATCTTTGCTGGAACAGAGTAAATTACCTTTCTGTGGGACAAATAAAGAATTTCTTCTGAAAGCTGTGTTGTAATAAGACTGAACTGTGTTGTACCGATTGTAAGGATGTGATGTATTTATGACACAAGGACACATTTGTGGACAATAACTACAATTAATCAATAGGCCATATTTTCCCTCTCACTATATAATATTCATTGCGTAACCTAACCAGGCCAAGGTCAAAATTGTGTCAGTGTATAAACACTTCAATTTCAACTGAATTTTGAATAGAAGAATAACCCAACCAGAACATCCTACCCCATCAGCATTGTGTCTCAATACGCCACCCCTCTAGAGCTTAATCCATTTGTAATCACATAAGGTAGTCACAAGAACCACCGTCATCCGTTGTGATGTACATTGTGACATAGCTGATGATTTAGCTTTGGCCTTGTGCCCTTGGTCTGCTGACAGCAGTTGTTGCCTTTGTCCCCAGGAAGATGAGAGGCCCCTACATTAGCTGCTTGCATAATACTAGGCTGAAATTAAGTGTATTATTCAGAGGCATCATAAAAGCCACCGACTGAGCCATTGACCAGCCTTCTTTCTGTGTCAGTGCCCTCCACTTCCTTTTATAAGAACAGGGACTTTGGTTATTATGATTCATGAGGTTACAGTGAATTTACAATTTGACATTATTGGTGAAGTCAGTACTTGTCTGCCACTGCTTCTCTTAAAGAGAAGGTTGGTTTGATTTTATAAAAATAACTACAAATATGAGTATCATATCAAGACATAAGAGCTATTTCCTGTTACAATTATTGATATTATGTTTTAGAATCAGATGTATGGTGTACATTTACAGGGCCTCAATACAATACAATGCAATTCTGCTTTAATATAGTTGGTTGATGTTAAGCAGAATGCAAAACAGGCCCCACCCTGGTGTGCCGACAGCAGTTTTGTTTTTTTGTATTGGATTGAGAATAGTGTGATGTGGCACGTTTGTTATAGCACAAAGTGTATTTACCAAGTTGTTCACAGGTGGAACGTAACAATCACATGTTTATCATTAGTTAAAAGGACACCGCTAGCACAATATATAAGTCGTGCTGTAGGTGTCAAGAGAGAGACCACCCTGCTACCATATAGGGTAATGGGCGGTCGCTGAAAGCCAACTACCCCGTTCTGATTGGAGGGCCAGTCTGACATGACCGATTTTTTTACAATCGTCATCGACGCTGATTGGTCGGCTGACTTCGTCCGATTTCGGCTCATTATCTTAATCAGCCGTGGATGGAGTGAGAGGGGGAAAAAGCAGAAGCCAAACAGGAACGGTGGAGTCTGGTGTGGACCGTCGTTTCTACACGAACCGACGACCACTGGCTGAAAGAAGAATGCTTGAAAACAAGAGAGAGAGATTGAAAACCTTCCTCAAGAAGATCGACGAAAAGGCCATCGTCAGACTTAAGCACTTCATGAAAGAAAGGTAAGCGAATGTGGCTAGCTGAACCGCTATCTGCCGGTGATCATCATCAGCCGGAGGATGCTAACGGTTAGCATTTCTTTGATGAGGAGACAACCTGTCTAATACAATTGAATTGTTTATCTCGCAAGATTTTCCTTTAACACAGAACCAAGAAATATCGTCTAGAATTTTACATCAGCTGTGCATAAGGGGTCAATAAGTATGTCAGTCAACGAGTAACGTTAGAAAATGCTAGCAGGTTAGCCACCCTCCTGGCTGAGGATGTGAATGCATTTAAATGACGTTACATCTAGCTAACATTACCATCATCAATTACACTATAACAACTGTACGTTGTGTTCATTGTTGTCTACTGAGTTTTAATATATCTGTGTACACGCTGGCTGGTGATAGCATCTTTGCAATATTGGTGTAAACAGTGTGTGTTTTAGCATAGGTTCACTGTAAACGTGATGTTGTTGTCATAGCTAACGTAGTATAAGATTGGTCATTGATTGAACGGTTGTTGACCTAAGCACCTGATTCAGATGATACACCATCCACTATAATAATAACAGACTTGAATATCCCCGAGTAAAATACTTTTTAGTAGTAAAATGTAAATGTTTTTCTGGTACGTTTTTTCATTGTAATGTTAAGCTTCTCTGCAAGTGTTTCTACAGACACAGTCCAGGCAGGGGATTTGATTTAATCATTTGTTTCTATTTGTATTGGGCTTTTTCCAAGAACACAATGATTGACCCACATCAACCCTGTAAAGTGATGTCATGCGTGTGTTGTTTGAGACTAGTAGCTTTCTAATCTGTTCCAGGCAGCGTTTATAAACATCTAAAATACATATGGAAGAGTTGCATAAAGACAGGCTGGTCCATGTCTGGAACTTTCTTAATTTCGTCTGTGCTCAGAAATCATGACTTCATCCACCGGCCTATGTGGGTCGGATTGGTGTAACTTCTTGACCTTCTGTTATGGAGTATCCAGCCCTTTTTTTAGACCAAGAGCAGACTACTCTTGCAGGATTGCATATACATGTTGACTCTTTTAAACATGCACACATATATTGTGTTACCCCCAGGGAAACACACGCTTGTGACACATGGGAGCAAGTCTAGCTTTTCCCTGTAAAGACTATATTTAGCTGCCTTGAGTCGACCACAGGTGGTACATGGTGTTATATAAATGCCCGCTGTATCTCGCTGTTAGTACTTCTCGTCCTCTGAGCTTCACCTTTCACTTGCCTCCATAGATAGCCATTTGCTCGAGTAAAGGAGCCCTGCCAATCACACTTGGCCTGCTGCTTATCAGCATAGCTATGGTGTGTCTGTAGAACGGTATGAGGGGGGGGGGGGGAGATTATCTGTTTCCACAACACAGTCACACACTTCCATGACAGTGTTGTTGCATTGGCCTCAGTGAGCCAATGCTCATATAAATGCAACAGCTATCCAAAGTCATTTCATCCACTTATGATCTAGTTGGATTGCTCTTTAATCTTCCCTATAAAAACGCTATAGTAGCTAAGGAGTTTGATGTAGCAAATGAGTACACCACCTTAATGTAAAAAATGTGTAGCCACTAGCCAGCGTATAGTAAGTCACTACATACAGGTTTGCAATGAACACAGTGGCAACAATTTGAATAGCATTTTTTGAATGGGGAAGAACCTACTGCTGCAAAGCTTGTTTAGATGGAGGAGCCTGGAATAGTCTGGGTGGGGCAGCTTTGCAGGCGCTCTGCTGGCTCCAGGAAGATGCTCCCAGGACACAGCCTCCTTGCTGCTGTGGGCAGCGTAGACTGTGTAGGTCTAAATTATGAGATGTGCTGCAGGCGTAGAGGAAAAGCCAAGTTAGAGGATGAAACCACATCAGCAGGACTGTATATGGCTAAATAAAGGGTTGCATATTTAACAGCTGGTTAAAGTTATGTGTAGCTTCTTTCAGGCTAGTGCTAATGGCCACTCCTCTGCCCTTGTCACAGGGCCAAGAAAAATGCTATATTCTTCTCAGCTGTCTCACCTTTTGGTTTTCGCGGCAGCCTGGTGAATTCCACCTAATGTAGTTGCCATAGGTCAGACTAATTCTGCCACACAAGGCTTTTATGCAATCTTAACTAAAGGCTTGGTGTTCTGCTCAGCTGCGATCACCAGGATTGCATAAAATACAGTTCTTTTATTTGTTGTTTTAATAGTATCTTGATTTTAAGATGAACCTAAGGCACTTAGGTGTACTGCCTTGGCATCACTGCATCAAGGTTGCTTATTATAGTTTGGGGTATCTGTATGGAAACTCAACACAAGGAGAATGCAATCCACTCCACTCAGAAACAATTCATAGGGACCCTGCCATACACAGCGCTGACTTGCACCAGGTTTTCAAATGTAAGTATCTGTTGAATTCATGTAGCCTCTAAATGGCTTTGCTACATGTACTGCTTATGTATATGACTGCCCCCCCCCCCCAACAACCTGTGGTTCTGAGGAGGAGGGGTCAACACAATTCTACTGTGAGTAAAATAGAAGCCCCCTTGTACACGGCAGAGTAGCCTACTTTTACTTTTAACGATTTTAAAGTCATTTAAATAACACGCCCCCCCATGCTCATATGCCTGGCTGCTGGAAGTACTCTGAGTTTCCTGAAGAAAGACCCTCTGTCTCTGTGCCCAGTTTGCAGAGAGGAACTGGAGGGAGATGCTGCATACTCAAGGCCACATGACTTCCCACTCCAACACACACACACACACACAGTTATTCTGTAACACATGCACACAGATGCGTTCTCTGTTCCATTTGGCACACACTTACACGCAGTTTTTCTGCAGACTGGGCCCTGGCAGGCAGCCACAGACGGCCTGTTATTTTGCAATAACCACTAACTCGCTTCCCTGCCCTTCCTAACGGCTATATTGAAGCTTGCATACATAAATGCATGCATGCATACATGCAAATACACAGAACCCTTTTCAGTCACACTAATTATAATACGATTTCCTCTTGTCTTCCTAATTTTGACAATCTTTTGTAAGTTTCTGTTTTTTTTTTTAAGTAGTTCAATTAAAATATAAGAAAAAGGGAAAACTAAGAGAACTCAGATGCTGTGTATGTGGTTGCATACATCTTAACTGAACCCTTTGGCTTTGTAAAGCACAGCTGCAACAATCTGTTGTTGGCATTGGAGAAGAATGGTTCTGATTGGTTCACATGAAGACAATTATCCACGACTCTCCAGAAGATGGTGCCCTCACACTATCTTGTCCAGCAAATTCTCAGGCAATCTAGATTATGTGAAAGTCAAACCTTTGTCAGCCTTGAGAACTGTGAGTGGTGTTGTTAGACCAGTCATGTTACCTGCGGGAAAGCTTTTACATAAGCATTCTATACTGAAGCAATTTTGTCTTAATGGCACTAGCACTGAAAAGCTGATGTGGCTGATTCCTAAGGACTCCTGGGATCATATATCTCATCTTGAGACCGCTAACAAATACGTCATAACTCTGCACCAATGGGAGTTATTTTGCCAGCTGGACAGCCCTGTGCTGGAGAAGTAATCCCTCACGTTTTAGTGCAACCTAGGCTCCAGTGAATTTAAACATATGCATCTTTTATAAGCTTAGTTTAAATTTAATTTATAACTTTCTGGTGTGTTTTTTTGTTGTCATTTATTAAATAAATGTGATTGTTGTAAAAGGGCATTTGCTGCAGTGTATTATATCATAAAAGGGCCAGTGTCCATCTTCCCACAAGCAACATAATTGTAGTATGTTCACCCAGCTTAATAAAGTTTATAACACAAACAACATCCGTCAAGCTGTCGGTAACAAATTGTACATGTTAATACTCAAGAAGTGAAGTTAATCGTACAATTAATGTTGGGGTTTAAATAAGAGAGATTTATCAGGAGCAAGGCTTTCGTGAGAAGGGCCCCCGAGCCTTCTCACAAGCACTCTGCAAGCCTTATCTGTAGATGAAATGGAGAGTGACAAACACAAAGTAGAATTGATCATGGCTGCGTGCTTGGGTAGCTTACTTACTAAGGTGAATGTATAAGTATCTCCTTTTGTAAACTTGGCTGTTATGATTCAAATATTACACATTGTTTTCACAGATAATCTAAACCCGTTTCCTGTTTAAATGCCACTAATATTAACTCAGAATTAGACAGTTTATCAGACTTGCAAGCAGAAGGTTTAGTTCAGAAAGGCCACAGGACTCTAGCAAGGAACAATCCTGTGCCCTTTTTACAAAATGTATTTATAACACGGCCATCCCTCTGAATTGATCCTGCAACTTGACAGCAAGAGGTCTAGAGTAAAGAGTTGGCAGGTTTAAAGGAGAGTAAAGGAGTCGTATGGTGGCTATATTAGGAATGATGTCACGAGTGCAGTTGGACTTTATCTGCCTGCTTGAGTGTCCTGGATGGTGATCTCACCAGGTATAGGAATAGCGTGGAGAACGTCAGCCCTCAGCTGAGGTTTAAACAAGGTTCTGATACATCAAGAGTATGGAGTACACTGTAATTATCTGTTGACTGTTTTGCATAATATATTCTTCTGAGCTTTTCTCCCATTTCCCCTCTAGTTAGACACTAGTATTCATGTGTGTGTGATGGCTCCATTAACACCATCAACAAAGAGTATGCACTGCCCTTGTTATGCACAATGACCTGGCCGGCTTCTAAAGCAATCTAACTGTTGTTATTGAGAACAGGCTATTGGATGTTTTTTGTTCTTCTAAACTGAGAATAACCTAGCATAGTTTCTCTCACCCCCCACCTTTAACCCCTACTGTTGTAGCTGTTTTCCCGACAACACAGACAGAGAAAATGCTCCGAAAGGACAAAGCTTGGGAGAGCGTTTTAGGCTTAAACCACACACACAGTCTCTTTTTTGGTCTTTTGAACACCCTCTTTTGGGTTTAATTTGACTTTCGCCATGTTTCTTGCACTATCTTCATGTCGGGCTCTTTAGGGCTTTTAACATTGCAGTAAAACAGACCTTTACACCCTTTTGAATTGGCTGGCGATGCTCCAGGTCTAAGTGCAACAGCTACAAACCGCCATACTCGTTTGGCTGCCTCGACGAGCGCTGGCAACACGCTTTTAGGGATTGGTGGTCATGGAGAGAGGGAAAGGCTTGTTAAACCAACAGGGTGCTGTGGCCGGTTCTCATTGCTCCAAGTGTCAGGGAAGGTAAGGCGAGCAAATATATCACATTTCTTAAACCGTCTCAGATAGGAAAGGGCTCACTTGAGAAATGTTAAGTAAACGTAGGATTATAGGTTGTCTATGTTTTCTCCCTATTGTAAAACAAAGGCTGGCTAATGTGTGAAAACTTTGTAAAATCTTTCTTTAATGTAGTCTCATATGTGTTCTTCATATACAAAAATAATGTAATCATCAGCCCATTTTCCTGATAAAGTTATTTGTCGTTTTCTCAATGGATCCTATGTAAATCGGGTAAATGTGCTAGCATAGCAGTGGTTACAGTTGTGAGCCGTCTAGCCTGTGTCTTGTCTAGTTTCTTAAGATATACCAGAACAAAAGCGATTAAGAAATTGATTAGACTTATATGAATGTAAGTAATCTCTATTTCACGGAACATGTCATCATGGGAACAAATTACAGGCGTCACTGACCTTGTTGTTTATGCTAGTAGCTGTTGTGCAGTTACATTATATAAAGAATTATAATTTCACGGCTGCCTGCATGATCGTTTCTGAAAAGGTGCTAGAAATATTGTGTGTATTGGGATTAGTTCCCAATCCAAAGTATCGAGTACTTTTAAAAGTATTGTGGTGCTAAAGAGATGTTAAGCATACACATTATATTCTTTAGACTTGTTGTATGCATGTGTATAAGAATGTTGTTTGGTTAAGATCCTCGGCACAAATACACCATGATCATCTTTTCAGTTAAAAGTATGCAGAAATCATCATTCCAATATGGTAAATCCCTTCACATTGCACAATTGGTCAAAAATAATTCCAAATTCGTTATTGCTCATTTTTAGAAGCAAGTCTCGAAATGCCCCCATCATTTCATTTATGTCCATTTGAATCCACTTCTGTGTAGAATTTGATGTGCCTATGTCTGCTTTGAGATATCAGAAATGTTTGTACAACCCTTAAATAAGTCAAAGTGCTGTGACACATTCGATATGTGCTCCAGCAACGAAGTAATCAGGTCAGAAGTCAAGGCCCCGGACTGGCCATGACACAACCATTCAGGCTGGCCGCCTCCTACTTTGTAAATATGAAGTGGTCATTAAGAAACGCCACTTTTATGCCCTCCATCATTTATTTTTAGATCTAGATTGTGTTTCCACATTGCAACCTTTTAGATGTTACATTGGCTGCGATCACGCACCTGTTCACCCTTGATAGCTTTGGCCTTGAACACTTTTATAGGTTATCAGGCTGACTCAGTTTCTTCCTTTTGAAATAGGCTTGGCATGAAATGTACTTCCTTATTTCATTTCACTGGAAGATATTAGATAATCATATTGTTGTTTATTTTTTTTGTCTGTGTGAATGTCAAGTGTTCTATACAGGACAACCTGCCAGTATAAAGACAATGCCCTTATTTACTGGAACTTTTGCAATAAACATTATACACAGGAGAATTGAGAGGCAGACTGCCAGACTGTCTGTGTGTATTGACTGCATGCTAATAAGGCTAAAGATGGTTGTGTCTGTCATCCACGTTATACATAGACTTTTCTGCGACAACATACTACTTAACTCAATTCACAAAACCACCCTAATCTGTGGGAAAATTGCAACATTGAAGTGTTTTTAAGTACACAGAGAGCTGAAGGCTGCCTGAGTGTTTCAGGAAGCGGCTTCAACGCGACCTTGTTAATGGTTACGGTTAGTCCTGAGTAAAGAGAGGAAGTTGTTGAGAAATTCAAACAAATATTTCTTATTGGTTTGAGACTTTAACCCCCTGCCTATGAGAAATGGGTCAGGTGAGCATATTTGAACACCGGAAAAAAAACATGTGGTCAACGGTTCAACCTGTTTTTAGAATTGTTCTCAGTGGGTTTGCTTAGTCTACACGCCAGGAGCCTACTTTCCCCAATGTTTACTAGCTGCTTTGGATATTGATACGTTTTATATTTTAGAATAAAGGATGTCTGTCAACGAATAACAGGCTTAATTGTTCACGACACTAGCAGGACATTATCATTACAGGAAGTGTTGTTGCTGAACACAATTTGATGATTAGTCTAATTACAGGGGGAGGCGTCCAGGTGAAGCTGCATTTCATGATTTTCTTTCTGACCTTTACTCCAATTACACTGCAGAGACATTGTTTAAGGGTTACTAACAAGTTAAAAGAAAGCAGCACTAACTCCTTTTGTTGATTTGTGCCGGATTAAAGCATTCTGTAAACGTTCAGTGCACTTCCTCAGAATAACATTCTGCAATATCATGCTGCCATATGTGACGTTTGTCACTTTTTTGGAAATGTCTGAATTCTTATAAAGAAGTTCATACCATACTGAGTGTCTTTGAGAAAGGCTTTTTGTTATCCTGCCATCACCTTGGTAAAATTCTTTGCCTAAGGGGGAACAAATAATGCACTGCCGGATGGGCCCGTCTGAGCGTCCACAAGTATTTCACTTTCTTACCCGCTCATATTTGTGTTTATAAAATCTATGATCCCACTTTTTATACCAGAAAAAATCCTAACAAGACAGGATTCTGATGTTGGATAATGGCACTGGAAGGTTTTATGGGTTAGGCCTTGTTTTCTTTGCATGTCAGTGCCTGTGTTTCACACCGTGGACTCTTGGGTGTGTTTGTGAGCGTGTGTGTGTGAGAGACGGAGAGAGATTGAGATTTCTCATGCTTCGCTGGCACTGGGGGGAGTGGCTGAGTTTGACGTCACCAACTACGGAGTGTCACACCATTCTCAACACAAAGTTGCTTCCTCCTACCAGCACATTCACAGAGCTGTACAGCAACAGTTTTCTTCTGGCAGGATATGGCGAGGACACTGACTTAACTAGTACTCAACTCTTTTTGGACCATATATTCAAAAGCTGAAGGGAACTATTACAATCTTTTTTGGGAATTTTAATATCTTACTGACTTTTGTTAGAACTTTTTGGCTTTGATGGTATGGAGTCAGTAAGTATAGCTTAGAGATAAAGAGTGGGGTTCTTTTTGTATAATAGAAGGAAATGCCTACTGTTAGTAGGTATATGAGTTTTCGTTCATCAAAGCGATTTAAAGTTACCAGGTAAGATTGTCTCTTGTTTGTTTATAGTCATTTTCTAAGTTTGCTTGCTTTTAAAAAAACAAACAGAAATAGAGGCTTTCTGACTCGTAATCGTTGTTGGTAACCTCATTAAGTTTAAGATTCACATCTGTAGGTTTCACAAGATTATTTATTCTTCCATGAATGTGCAGCTTGTTTGTTCCTGGCCCTGGAAAAGTTATGGCCTTAAAAGAGCACTTTGCCAATATGTAAATTCAATTAACTAAAAAAAAAAATGCCAGAGGCTTGTAAATCTAAGATCATGAGCCGACGTTGATGAGCTTGTAAAGTTGCTTGAAGGTGGAATCGTACAGCCACGACTAGAGCACTGACGCAACGTATATCCATGAAACTTTCTCATTGGAATTTTCCGACAGATCATAAAGAAACACACTGTCTCCCAAATCTAAGTCCCCTTATCACATGTCATGTAAATAGAACTGACCTCCAAAACCATAACAAGGTTCTTTAATTAGTCATACGAACATAGCTACAGTGAAGTTATGCCGTTGAAAATCTTATGTCACAGGCTTCTCCAACAGAGCAACGCAAAACACAGAAACAGAAAAATATAGCGCTAGTAAATACAAAAAGAAAAAAAGTTTTGAAATAGTGCAATAAGAGTCTATATGCAAGTTATTGAAATAGGATATATAGATAAATAATGTTTAAGTAGCAGCCAGATGAATATTAGGGACGGTGTTTCAACTTTTCAGGTGTTGAACAGATTTAGCTTCAACAGTAAAGTGTTTAACTATTGTTGGTGCTGAATGATGACACTCTGTAGAGTTCAGGAGATTGTAATATGTGTGTATGCAGAGAAATGTAGGTGGTGGCTGGTCTTCCTCTTTTTGTTTCTTCATGTTCTCATCATTCATAATCTCTATTCATGTTTTTTTGTAGCTCACTGCGATGAATTTACAAGTTATTACAGTGGGGAAGTTGGCTGTGTAACATCTTTTCTCTAACCCTTTTTAAAGAGGCCTATTTCATGTGTGCATTAGAAGTCTTGTAAACTATTATTATGCATGTTGCTAAATCTCCTTTTCTCCTCCTCCCTTTCCAGCAGCTACCCAGTAGAAAGCACTGGTGGCGGGCTGCCAGCCAAATTGAAGAAAAGCAAGAGCAGCTCCAGCAATGGCAGCATCAAGAAGGCGGAGAGCAGGAAAGCTTTGAGCCTAGAGGCTGCAGAGCTCGAGGTCCAGCAGCAACACAAAACCCTCACCAGACAGGAAGCCATCAGGTAGGAAGGACTGAGGGGAAGAGACTGGGATGTATACAAAACGCCTTCCAGTAACAAGCCTTAAAATAAGTGATGACTCTCGTGACTCCTAAAGTCTTATCCGATATGTTGAAATACTTTTTGTGTTAATTGAAATGCAGACAATTGCATAAGGTGAACAAAGCTATTCTGGAGAGTATCACAAGACCAGAGCTCCCTCTCAGCTGGTAGTCGTGACACACTCATGACTGAACAGCTGCTCCACACCGACTGTCTTCTCACATGATTCTAACATGTGAGGTATATCGGTGAATTTATAATATTCATCCTGAATACTGCCTTCATGACAGAGAGATTAACCTGCTACTTTCCACATATGTTATTATGAATTGAGGAACTCCAAGTTCAGTTGTATTCTAAACCCCAATTTTAAACTTGGAACTCTTCAGATCGACTTATAAAAGGAACAATTGGATCTCTGCGATTTGGTGCTACACTTTGGTGTTTGTTGCCATCATTTTATTCAGAATAAGCTACATTTTCAGTTAAAATAAACCTTGGATTCAGTTTGCCCTACAAAGTAACACATTCAAGTACTTTGATGCTCGATATACTTCTGGTGCCACTTAAGTACAAAGGACGTCATGCTCAATTTAGTTTAGTATACAAATGACTGGTACTGCTTTCCCACGCTCTTGCTTTTCTCGTACTCATGTGGCCTCTCGGTATGTTCTTGCGTAGCTGTAGCGACAGACTTCCTGTGAAATGACAGCTGTGATCTTTGTCTCTGCAGGTCGCAGACTTTCGATGTTGACAGCAGAGCGTTTGAGAGGACGGAGGGCACTGGTTCGCAAAGTGTAAGTATTACACGTTTAACGATACTTGTCAGGTGGAGGGCTACAGACCTTTTGTTGTACCAATGTCATTATTGAAATCTAACCTGATCCTAATTTCCTTTTTCCCTCTTTTAGAGTTTTATGAAGCACAACAAGACATTCCACAAATTGTTTCCAGACATTCCTAACGGCGAAGACTTGATACACGGTAGGTAAAAGAAAAGAAACGCATAATGACTTAATGAAGGACTCGCATAAAACTAAACATGATTCTGCTCCTCTTCTCCCAGCATACATCTGTGCCCTGCAGAAGGAAGTGCCCTACCACGGTAGACTGTACGTCACTGACACCAACGCCTGTTTCTACTCCTCAGTTCTGCTCCGGGACACCAAGGTAGGCTGTCCTAGTGTTTTTTTTTTTGTGTGTTTGTGTAACATCTCAATTGTAATATTTCTGGTGGTTTCATTACATCGTTCCACTTGTCCTAACAGTTTCTTGTTTCTTGCTTCTGCAGGTGGTTATTCCAGTTTCCTGTATCCACATAGTGAAAAAGCAGAACACAGCTTTACTGGTACCCAACGCGTTGTCCATTCGCACGACAGACGGAGAAAAGGTTAGTTTCTCTACTTAACTTCCACACAGCCATTGTTTGTAATACAGACTATACAGTGTATTTAATAAGCCTTGTTGGAGCACATTGAACTGTGCTTTTGATGTAAGCCAATCGACTGCTCTTTGTTTAATGGTTCAGGATGGCAGGTGGCTAATATTCCCTCTTTGCTTCTCTTCTCCCTCTCATTGTGTAGTACCTGTTTGTGTCCCTGCGGAACAGAGAGTCATGTTATCAGCTGCTGCGCTCAGTGTCTCCGCAGATAGAGGTGAGGTGCCCAAGTCAAATGTAAAAGAGTTTACAAATCTGACTATCAAAATGAAAGTAACATTTCAAAAATAAAAGTGTTTAATACATCTGTTAATCTAAACATTTCTCTTTTGATACAGGATGGTAGCACCAATAGTAGCCCCATCTTTTCCTCAGCGGAGAACAGCTTCGATAAGAGCAAACTGGTGGTAAGAGACCGTTTCTCAATAAAGCAAATATGTAGAATGTCATGCATTGACTCAAATATTACATTTTTAAAGGAAAACATAAATCTGATGGTGTTCCGTGCTCTCCTATCTCAGCAGAACTCCAGCCAGTCGAGTCTGGACGACAGCTTCGACCAATTCGATGGTTCTGAGTCTCAATCTTTACGGGAGCAGATTCTGCACGTACCACACAGAGGTGAGTCTTTTACCCCTCATTAACATCAACAGTAGTTAATTTAACAACTCTAACCAGTCATCATGGAAAGTTCAAAGTATAATAGCTGGCTAACTTATTTCTTCTGTCTCCCCTCTTCAGAAGCAGTGCCTAATGGCCATGTCCCGCCTTTCAGGAGCCTTCACATGCAGCAGAGTGACAGCTCATCCTCAGAAGAACTGTCCGTTTCAGGTAACACTTTAAGACCGCTTAGTTTTACTCCGCAGCCAAGTCCTGAAAAACAAGTTCCTTTACTAAAATTGCTGGTAGAGGAGACGCCTGACCATCATTTAGGTGTTTTACAGGCCTATAAAAAAAAAGCAGCTTGAGTCTCTATCCCCTATATACAGACATTTAGAAAGTCTTACTTGGAAGATGTCTATGTTTTGAATCTTGCAATGATATTAAGAAGTTTTCTCTTTGCTCATAGTGTTAGTGTGCGTCTCACTCTATTCATTTACAAAATATGCGTGTACTTTTAGTGCATGACTATCAGAACATAGATAATAAAGCTTTTGTTTATTTTCCTTTACTGTTCAGGTGGATCGTGGGTTTGGAGCGTGACGGAAAAGGCCAAGTCCCTGCTGGTTCAGAGAGAGGCCAGCACCCTCAACACTCTACTCTTTATATACTTGATCTTGTGAGTAGCTCTTCCTCACTTCAATGTTTTGTCTGCTCTTCTAATCTCCCTATGTGCAAATCTTAATCTGCTCCTCACTCTTGAAGTCACACTTATGAAAGGGAAGGCTGAGGAATTTCAGCAGCCTGCTGAGGTTCTAATGAACTAGGTGATCTTGTTGGATCTCATTGCATAAAGATAAATTCCAAGCTTGCAAACCAGTTTTTGGAAGCTAAAATTAGAAGTGCACAGCTGTCTCTTAAACCATATGTTAGCCTCTTAATTAAGACTTAAAGTCTTCTTTCCCCCCCTGCTTTTTACAATAAGAAGGCATTCAGTTTGAGAGCTGTAACTGTAATGTTGGCAGTGGATTGAGATAATTGATATGAAGTGTGACATGTAATCATTCTATTATCTGATCTCATCTAAGGACTTTACGAATATAGGCGTTCATTCGGTGTTAAGCTTTTGTTTGTTCTCTTTGTACCTGCTGTTTGCTCAAATCGCTGGCCTTTATCACAGTGAGTTTGACTCATATATGTTCCTCTTACAGGGTTGTGCTGCTGCTCTTGTCTTCTGGATACATTGGTTTACGTATCGTGGCCCTGGAGGAACAGCTGACGTCCCTAGGGGCCCTGCCTGAGTTCACCTTACAAAGCGGGTAAGTACTTATTTGAAAATGAACAAGCATAAACAACCCTGATTAGGATGGTTGGCATAGAGATGAAACACTGGAAGTTAGCAGCTGTTTTATCCATCCAGTACAAAAGTTCTGCATCGCTACACGGCACCTTAGAAGAATACATTGATAAAAGTCAGCCTTATTTGTGCACTGACGATCCTCATCACTACACCTTGCTGCCACTGGGTGGTCAATGTTGGGTACTGACTACGACACAAGAAAAAACTGAAGACTTACTCTTTTCCCCAATTATTCTTTACTCGCCCTGACAAAATTAATCTGTAGTTACAAAAATAAACATATGGTGTTGGCCTCAGAATGGCTATTGTAATGTTGTTTTCAGAGTAAATCTACATTGTTATCTTTTTAATCTAGTGTTTAAACTGTTGCATGATTGGCTCTGTTCTCCGTTAAGGACAATGGGCAAATTGATTCCTGTAAAAGGTGTTGCCTCAGAACAGTCATTCAGTATTGTTAGGCGTGTATTGCGTTTGCTTTAGATATGTCACTCAAAACTGGTTCCCTCTTGTGTTTTCACAGGTACCAAGACACATAACCCTCAGTGACTGAAGGAGAGATCTGTCCACTGAGGACTGGAGAATTTTTTTCGACCTCAAAGATTCAATGTACTTTAAGACTGTGCTCCTAACATGGCCTGTGCTGTTGGCGAGAGGAAAAATGGCCGATCTGTGCAATATCAGAACAACTCGTTAACTTGAAGGGCTACACTTCCTCATATTGCAGTTGACACATGGACATACCGCGACTAAGTCACACGGAGCCGAGCCAAAATGAAAACACACACTGCCTGGTTGCAGCGTGTCTGTCGTTGAAACCAAAGCCAAGCGGCTCTCAGCAATGTGCCACGCCAAGTTATGTTCTCCATCGTCCTTCCGACCGTCTACCTGAGCATGCAGTCTGAACAGGGCTACACCAATCAGCAATAGCCTGCTTTGGTGCTTATAATGCACCTCCACACCTGAGACGTAGTGCTATGCATAACCAAAGATGCACACGTCTTTTTGCATGTGTGCACGGAGATGATTTTGATATTTCGCTTATTTACACTTTCATGTGGAATAATCAGATCTGTCTCTGCTGGGTTATACCTCTCTGAATGGTTCTTATCTTATCAGCTGTGGGTTAAAATGGTGATGGCTGAAGCCTCAATCAGATCAGCCCATGGAGGCGTGAAACTCTCCTGATGGGCGTGTCCTTTCTCTCCTCCTCCAATCGGCAATGATTGCAGTATTACTTTCCTGTTCTTTGGCATGATTTAAAGCAGTTTAATAATCAATGCTCAGAGTTCATTTTCCCCTGCAGTCCCAGCTGTGGATGAATGCATCATCAATGCACACATATTTAAAACGAAAGGACACGCAGAGGTTGTCTCAGAGGCAACGATGTGTTTTTGTGTACGACTTTTTTACGACCTTCGTCTTTAAGAGTACATTTCAAATGTGTCTTGTTTATCCATGGCAGGCCTCTTGAACACCCAAGTGGCGTTTTATAGAATTTTCAGGTTGATTAAAGTAGCACCAATAATGTATTTTTAATGCTTATGCATGTGTCTGCAATATCGACACTTGACTGATACTGTATATGCGTTCTCCTTCTTGTCAACGGAAGAGGAGATTTGCAACCACACTCCAAGGTCCGAGTTTTCAGCAGTGGTCCCAGGAAGAAATTTCAATATGCAACAAATTATTATGCATGGCAAAAATGTAATTTATCTTTTGTGTGGCGTTTTTAAATGGAGCTTGATGTTTGTGGGGAAGAAATTGTGTAGGACAAAGAAATCAAAAAAAGATTTGAGTGAAAGAAACTGCTCAATCATGTGAGCGCACTTTAAAAAAAAATGTGTTGTGCCTGTCACAATCAGAGACTTCGTATCTTGGGTTGAGAAGAAATGGCAAAGCTGGCGTTCTGGTACCTGACGGTGCCCCAATTGTTTTCACTCAGGGGTGGTGGGCACTACCTGCCTCATGGTTTTAGGTCGTTGTCTTGTCTTTCTGTCATTTCAATGTCTAGTGGTTGTGACGGGGTTCACATTTTTGTACATCTTGGCTTGGGTGTTTTCTCATCAAATGTCCCATTGAGAAAGAATACTTGACTTTACTTATTGAGTGATGCAACTTATTCTCAGATTGCCGCCCCCCCCCAAATGAACTTTTAAAACGAAACCTTGCAATGCATATCCACCCACCATCTCAATGGTTTAACACCACTGTTGTAGTGGAAGCTGTTGTTGCCCAGGTGTAATGATTTGTTTACTACATCCTTTTTAAAGAGTCACACTCCATGTTCAGCAACATGTGATAAACAGTTCTGTAATTTCTTATATCCCCCACTTGGGGGCAGCACACACATCCACTGTCCTTGAATGGACTCGATGCAAGAATCCCAATGATGAGGGCAGTATTTGTGTGGTTTTGCACTATTCAAAGTGTTGTAAATAATTTTGTATCAAATGTTAATGTCCTTAATTCTTCTATGGTCCTCTATATTTATTTGCATTCTGTGTAATTCAAGGTAGTCTCTGTGAGATGGCTTTGCTATTGTTCAAAATAAATCAAATGTTGCGAAGTAAATCATGGTTCGTTGTTACTGTTCTTCAAATGAATGGAAAATTAACTTCATCTTATAAATGTGTCATGCGTCACAAGACGCATGACACATTTGTGGTGAGGTAATAAAAAAACAAAAAGCAACTTCAAATCTTTGGACACAGAAAAAAATGCAATTGCTGCGTAACGTTATCACACTGTGGTTTGATAGAAACCTGTTAGTGCTCTGGAATTCACCTTGTATTACTCGGACTGAATCTGGAGGTGTGTGAATACTTTTACACTGAGAAATAAACTATTGCTGTTCACATGTAATCATCATTCTGTTTGTGAAAGGCTGCCATACCATGATATTGAATCGCAAAGTCCAATTAGCTTTTTAGAGATATGTGAAAGTACATCTTTTAAGCAAAATGCGCCAAGACCAGGGGCCTCATTTACAGGACTGTCTCAGAAAATTAGAATATTGTGATAAAGTTCTTTATTTTCTGTAATGCAATTTAAAAAAAAAAAAAAAATGTCATACATTCTGGATTCATTACAAATCAACTGAAATATTGCAAGCCTTTTATTATTTTAATATTGCTGATTATGGCATACAGCTTAAGAAAACTCAAATATCCTATCTCTAAATATTAGAATATCATGAAAAAGTATACTAGTAGGGTGTTCAACGAATCACTTGAATCGTCTAATTAACTCGAAACACCTGCAAGGGTTTCCTGAGCCTTGAAAAACACTCAGCTTGGTTCAGTAAACTAAATCACAAGTATGGGGAAGACTGCTGATCTGACTGCTGTCCAGAGGACCGTCATTGACACCCTCCATCAGGAGGGTAAGACACAAAAAGAAATTTCTCAAAGAGCAAGCTGTTCACAGAGTGCAGTTTCAAAGCACATCCACAAAAAGTCTGTTGGAAGGGGGAAATGTGGCAGGAAACGCTGCACAACCAAGAGAGATGACCGCAGCCCTTAGAAGCATTGTTGACGCGCACAACACACAGACCAAAGACAGACACACAATGTACTCTCCTACAGCAAAACAAACTACTACACCAAATTAAACAAAAAACCCAAACACCCACCACGAATCCCACAAAAAACAAAACACAACTACAATATAAAACACAAACACCAACCCGCACACAAGACAAGACACCCCTAACACAACACCAACAAGCACACACAAAAACCACAAAAACCACAAAACCCACTACCACCGAAAGACAGTCAAAACACACA
>NW_011342044.1:43194-43692 GCF_000735185.1 Notothenia coriiceps
GAGATTTATGCTGGCATGAATGTGGCAAGCGAGGTACATTGTTGCACCTACTCTGGGAATGCCCAGCGGTAAAAAAACTTTGGTCAGAAGTAATATCCTTATTGTCTGAATCTTTAAAAGTTAATTTCCTTACATGTCCCATTGCATGTCTACTGGGTCTCAAGCCAGATGGCAATCCTGCAAGGACTACCGATCGGCTCTGGACATTGGGCTGTTTAGCCACAAAAAGACTCATCCTATTAAACTGGAAGGAACGCAAACCAGCCTGCTTTACTAGGGACTCATGGCTGAGGGAGTATCTGGACCTACTGAACATGGAGCGTGCAGCTTCTCTGCTGGGGGATTTTGAGGGGAGACAGGGGGATTGCGGTTCACTGTCCGCAGCTCTCCTATCTAACCCTGTCAATATGGCATCTCCTGTGTAATGTATAATGTATTGTGTATGTAATGTCCTGTGTATGTCACAATCAGCTGTCTTAGGAAGTCATCCTTGCATCC
>NW_011342044.1:43702-57940 GCF_000735185.1 Notothenia coriiceps
GTTACGTTTTGTTTAGTTGTTTGTTGTTACATGTTTTGATGTACGGTTTGCTATCTGGAGCAATGTCTGTTAAAATTTTTTAAAAAAAAATAAATAAATAAAAAAAAGAATAACTTCACACAGTATACCTGCTGTAAAAGCCAAAATGATGGCCACCCAGGCAATGAAGTAGGACCAGGAAAAACGCCAGTCCAAGAAGCGTTTGCCAAAGAACGTGACGGTCACTCCGGTGTAGATTGCCAAAGCCAGCAGAGCGAGAAAACCTTTAAAAATGGGAGTTAAAGTTAAGAATGCACAATATTGCAAAAAGATCTCTGAAAGGTTTAATGCAGGGAAAATGGAAACCAGATAAACATGTTTTGGCACTGACTGTTGATTTCACTTATTATGTGTGTGTTACCTGACAGGACCAGGGCAATGCCCCCCGTGCGGACCCTCCGGTTCTTGGTGCCGTTAGTGAAGGCGCTCAGGCCTAGCACCACACCGGCGAAGCAGCTCAGCACCGCCAGCAGCATGAAGGCCCGGGTGGCATCCCAGAAGGCTGGACACAAACAAGACCAACCAGTCAGGACCACGCACACAACACACAAACACAAAGGCCTGGATTTGACAGAAATACAGATTTCCTCTGCAGTACTGTGCAGTTGGGAATGAAAGACCATTTTTCTGGATGTATTATGTAGAATTGTCATCTGCTTTAATATGCTCTTCTTTCCTTTTAAAACATTTGTTTAAATCATTTAATTGTGTAGATAATTGTGTTGTTCTGATTACAAATGATTAACATTCTGACCTAGACAGTTCCTCTGCTATTCAAATGTTATCATTATGCTGTTTGTGAAAGGCTGTCATACCATTCATTTGAATTGCAAAGTCCAATGAGCTTTTTAAAGATACAGTATGTGTAAATGTGTGGCAACAATTATTTTTCAGATCTGAGTTGAAGGAATATACATTGCAAAATGCAGCAAGTCCAGTTGTCTGTGGCTAAGAGCTGAGTTTTAAATGTAATTGAAATAACTTTATCCCTATTAACATTCTGACATTTTCTCAGAAACTCCTGATTGCTCAATTTCATACTTCTTGTCTTGTTTGAAGGCCTCTGAAGTACTCACCCACAGTTATGGTGTGGGCATGGCATTTGTGGTTGATGCAGAACCTCCAAAGTCCCTGATTAGCAGAACTACCCGAGTACCGATACTGCATCCAGAAATCAGTTGCCGTAGAAACAATGAGGAGCACAAGGGCAGCTAAACCGCAGAGCGTGCCCCCTCCCGCTAAAGTATACAGCATCGTGGAGAAGCCAGAGGAAGCGCTGTCCTCCTAAACATTCAGCAACTGTTCAGGGAGGACAGGGCAGAACATGTTCATTATATAAACACCACACTCAAAGATTTACTCATGGATGCCCTTCATGCCAAATATATTCATTATACATCATTATACAGTATATCTGGTCACGTTTCCGTGACAATTTTGGAAAACAACGTATTACATTTCCTGGATGTGCTACAGACCGAAATCATCTGTCATGGGATGTGTCCATGATAGCTCTACGGACCTGCTGCCTCTCTTTTCCTATCTGAATGAAGTGCATTTATGTGTATGTCGTTTCAGGCAGAGGTGGAAGAACAAAGTACTCAGATCTTGTACTTGAGTAAAAGTAGAAGTACCAGAGTGTAGGAATACTCTGTTACAAGTAAAAGTCCTGCATTCAAAGGGTCCCTCAAGTGAAAGTAGAAAAGTATTAGCGTCAAAATATACTTAAAGTAGCAAAAGTAAAAGTACTCATTACGCAAATTGGTCCATTTCAGAATAATGTGAATGTATTCAAGGTGTCCCTAAAGTATTTTTTAAGAGTTGTTTATATTATACATTGTTAATCCAAGTCTTTTAAGTAACTAAAGGTACAAGATACATTTACTGAAATAAAAGTACACAATTTAGCTCTGAATTATAGTGGAGTAGAAGTACAAAGTATAGCATAAAATGGAAATACTCAAGAACAAGTATCTCAAGTTGTACTTGAGTAATGTACTTGAGTAAATGTACTTAGTAACTCTGGTTTCAGAGCAGACAGAATAGATTGATTACACTCCAAAACTAAATGTACAGAAAGAAACCTATTATTTAAAACAGTTAAAAAACAATAGCGAGGCTGCTTTTGGGATTACCATAGGCATTTCCCATAAAATACAAAAGTCAAAGATTTGACGGTAACATTTCAATCATATATGCCTGCACGTTAGAAAAGAGAGTGAGTCATTATTCAGTGTCGCTTGCAAATTGTTCACAGCCAGCAAAGCACTTGACCCACGGCGCTGTGTAACAAAAAGCTTGACTATCAGGCAGTTCAGAGCCATTGTCCACCACTAATTCCCCCCAATGCACCACAAACTAATCTTCCAACACTGAGCAACTGAACTGTCAGCAGTGTGGCTCTGTCACACAGCCAGCAAACCAATACACTGATCCTCAACCCCGTAATCCTCAATGCTGCTCTTGGAAAAACCCAAATACCTAAATCAAATCCAAATAAAACGTACAAATCTCAATTTCAAATGTGTCAAACTATTTTGTTCTTGTAAGGAAACATGAACAGACAAGGCATAGTTATTTCGCTTTTCCCTAGACGTGCTGTTAGTCTCCAAATGTCCTTTCTCTCTTTGGTCTCTGTAGATCCGCTTGTTCTTCAAATCACTTTCTCAGTTGTTGATTTGCCTTTGAAACCCTGAAAGTAAGAAGTATCTTCCTGGATGTACAGAAGAAAAAAAAACAGATTCAAGTTTTGCTCTGATACCTCTGGGTTGGCCGGTGTCTCTCCAGGGTTGCTGGCTGTGACTGTGTGCCTATCCTTTTTAAGCCCTGTACCCCTGGCTTTCATTGTCCAGCTCACAAAAGGGGGAATGATCCAGAGCAGCATGTGAGGGACGCTAAATCCCTGCTAGCACTCTTCCCTGCAGTTACCTCTTGCACTTTCTCTATGTGTCGTGCATGACTTCTTCTCATTCCCCTCATCTTTAAATGTTTTCTGCAAAGGAATTGATACATTGGCTGGTCCCAATCCCCACAGTTTACAGAACAGGCATTCACAGTCCTTCTACGCATAACAACACATGCAATTACCAGGAGCAAAACATATGTTGGTGTGTGTGTGTGTGTGTGTGTGTGTGTGTGTGTGTGTGCGCGCGCGCGTGTGTTCGCACGCATAAGTGAGTAAAATGTCATTCAAATGTGTGCCCTCTATTTTGGCCAAAATTGATACAAACAACAGGAAGTCTCGTGACACTTTATGTCTTTATTCCATCAGGTAATTTAAAAATACCTTTATTTATCTAGCAAGAACAACATGTGATATAGCCACTGTTTGATGTTTTTGTACAGTTTGAACCCCATTGACCCCTTGGCATTTCATCATTTGTGCACACACATAGTTTCTAACTGCACAGGTTTTAAATGACACTGGATATGCCTTTGTGAGCCACAGATAATGAAAAATATAAAGCATGATAGCCTTTTCTCTCACATCGATCTGGTGTCTGCATAGGTGCTCAGTAAAAGTGAATATACAGTTGAAGATGTGTGTGTATTTGTCATTTCACATTGTGCAGTCCAGCAGCATTCATCTCTTCATATTTTACTTTAGCCTGCTAACTTTTTGTATTTTAAAAAATATTATTTTTGTTTTGGCAACAACTGCATATCACCTCAATTTTGATCAGTGGTTACAGTAGTACCACTTCTACTCTTATTTCTTCTCCTCAAATCACTTTTTAACACGGCATGAAGCTTTGTTCAAACAGGTTTCTAAAATGTCACAACCAACATTTACTTATTTCCATGTTGCAATTTATCTATTTAATTTACAAATGAGTAGCCACTGATGTTACAAACTTGAACATACTGTATAGCTCTTACTGTTTTCCCTTTTTAATAAGTGCGCAAAACTGCCAATGAGTGATCATTTTCTACATTACAGTGACATTACAATATTTTACAGATGACAAGCCTTATGACAAAATACGAAATAAATAAATAAATCTCTCAATCAATCCAATTCACACATCCAAAAATATCTACAAATGTCACAAAAAAGGCACATTATGATATGCATAACCAACCGTGGCTTTTCTTTCCACAACATGAAGAGTCCAGCTTACTGCCTCCTACAGAAACTAGAGACAGCGAAGGCTTCATGGTTCATCAAACGCTCCTTCCCTTCTGAAGTAACATTCATGTTTTGTACTAAGTACGGACTTATGCTGAATAAAATGTAGTTTAGTATTGTGAAAAATAAAACAAATCTAACTTGCAGGTGTGCTTGCAGTGAAATGACTCATGCCTTTCAATACAGGCAAATAAATGATCTTTATATTCTAACTTTATCCACACACACACACACACACAATTGAACACACACACACACACAAAGACCGACAGTTAACTCGGACACGCAGTAGTTAGTGATCCCTCGCTGGGATGTGAGTACTCTTGTGCTTCCTGCTGTGGCCCACCAGTGTTCCTCCAGTGAACGGCTCAGGGGCCGGGGGCCCAGAGCACGACAGTTCGATCTGCAGAGGAGGAGAGGAAGGTCCGGTCGTGGGGGTGCCACCTACACTGAATCACCTTGTCCCAGTGCTCGCCTGCCACCGTCTGAGGAAGGGGCTTGGTTAGGTCACCTGGGTACGAGAAAGAAGTGGCAAACAGTGGGTTCAAACACCAGAATGTTGTTTTCAATTGACGTGGTAGCAAAAGGATCAGATATATGGGTGTAAAAGTGTGTAACTCTTTTAAAAGTAAGTGGAAATTACAATATTTCTCATGACTTCATAAAAAAAAAAAAAACACCAACTGACCCCCTACCAACCCCAACGGTCCCCCAGGCTATGGAATTCCCTCCCCCAAGATCTCTGTGATTCTGAGTCCCTCACGCTCTTCTAGTCCTGCCTTCAAACTAATCTCTTCTCCTCTGTCTACTAATAGACCCATTAATCCATGCCTTTTGATTGTCTCTGTTTGTCCTTGTTGGTTTGACCTCAACCCTCCCTTATATTTGCTATTTGAGTGCCAGAAAAGCGCTATAAAAATGTAATTTATTATGATTATTATTATTATACGGCAGACACCGTTTTAAGTAAATAATGGGCAAGTTTTACCTTTTCAAATTGGATTATAAGATCAGAAGTTTAGTGACTCATCTTGTTTCATTCTGAGTCTACTTTGTCACACACCAGACATTGAGTTTATTTCCCGCCCCGTGCAGACAGCTACCTTGAAGGTCGCTGATGATGACTTTGTTGTCGTAGGAGCCGGTGAGGAGATGGTGGGCTCCGGGGGAGAAGCGCACTGAGCGGATGTCGCTGCTGTGCGGCCGATACGTCTGGACCATGCGGCCTCCTCTGATGTCGTACAGCATGCAGGTGCTGTCCTCCTGACCTGTGGCCAGCAGGCGCCCGCTGGGGTCCACCGCCACCGTGGCAACGGCACTTCCTGTGAGAGACAGAGAAAAAATGGACTGCTTACTTTTTGTTTTTCCTTAAAAATATTTAAACTCTAAAACTCTGAACTGGGGATTTGTTTATCTCATTGAGCCTCTACTGCTAATAATTGTTTTTTTTAATGGGACAACTAACTTGGTCTAATCTAAAGTGTCTATTTTAAAAGGATTTCAGAATTTGCACTTTATTTATTTATGTACTTCATTACCAAGGTTATTTACTTATAACCAATTTTGCCTTGGGGTTTGGTGCGTACAATAAACATATCATGTCATATTCCTTACACACTTAATGTATTTATAATATCCTGCTTTATATTTTGTTACTGTACATTTGTATTTCAACTTGTATATTTTCTATTTTTTTTAATGCTATTTGATTTCTAGTTGAGATGTTTACATTTTGGATTGTTTATTTCTACTTTTTTAATTTCTCTAATGTACAAATGGCTTGTCTTGTTATGCTGCTGCAACGCAAACATTTCCCAAATTGGGATCAATAAAGTACTTCTTATTTCTTATCTTATCAAGAGGAAATCTAAAATACAGGCAAAGTACAGCAATATTTAAAAAGATACTATAAAATACTATGAGAAATCGGTAAAATATAAGCTGTGCAGTTTAATAAGGACATGTGTGAAGCTGTGCTGTGTTCCAGAAATCTTCACGAAGCATTAGTGCCCTCCTGTGGGTGAACTGTGGTACCACACCAACCTGCAGCAGTGAGGTGAAAGTAGTTTGGACCCACCTGAGCCGTGCAGAGTTGTTCCCACCACCCGCACACAGCTGGGCACCCGCAGGTCCCAGAAGCGCACCGTCTTGTCCTGAGAGCCAGAGGCGATCATCCACCCGCCCCACGTGTACAGAGTCAGAATGTGACCTGGTCAAACAAAAAGGGGAGGTGTTAAATAATTAACATTTTCAAGGATTCAAGGCTTTTATTGTCATTTGTACATAGCTACAGTGTAGTTATGACAATGAAAATCTTAGGTAACAGGCTCCTCCAACAGTGCAACACAATAAAACAGATAACAGTGCAAGTAAATAAAATAGAATATAATAGAAATAGTGCAGAATTCTCTATATACTTGTATATAATATACAATATAAGTAATTGGAATATTGATATATATATATAAGTTGCAAACAGTTGAATGTTATGGTGTTTAACAGTCTTGGATGTTATACCGTTACCTTGTTTTACCAAGTCTTTTGTGTTTACAAGATAAACAACATAGTGTTCATTTGTTTATTATGATGAAAAATGCAGATACTGTTTATGCATATGATCAACCATGTCTACAAACTGATTTCTTAAATGTCCTGGAGGAGCTGTTGCTAAGGTACCAGTGTGTCCGCTGAGGGCGTGCAGGCCCTGTCCCCTCTGACAGTCGGTGGTGTAGATGTTGCAATCTCCGGCCCCGGCACTGATCAAGATGGATCCTCCGCTCTCGGGCCCCTCCATGAAGGCCAGGTCCCTGATGGTGCCGTCATGCATGCTGAACTCCAGGTCCGGGCCTTAATCAGAGGAGAGCCAAGGGTGAAAACAGTACCATCATCTCAATATCCTTAGAGAGAGAAATAACTTGCCTAAGGTATTCTTCCTGAAATTGTATTTTACATTCTCATAGGTATATCATCCATCATTAAAACATAGGTCTTTAGGTTAAAGTGAAGTTGCTGTGAAAATAGACACAACTCATTAGCTACACCCCAGAAATGACCTGTTACCTGTTGCATTGCAGCTGTCTGCATTGAAAGGCAGAACTTTGACAAATTTATCATTGGACCCAGTGGCCAGCAGCTGTCCGCAGTGGCTCCAGGCGACACAGTAGATGGAACCCTTGTGGTGTTTGTTCCTCCTGAAGCGCACCGCCGGCTGCTTGACTGCACCAGAAGCACTACTGGAGCCAAGAAGACCAGACAGATACACTAAGGAAGGTGCAACTTTTTATAAACACTCTTTAGTAATATCATTGATCATGTAAATAATCTATCATGTACTGAAATGTAATAGTTTGATCTGTAGGTTCCAGTGGAGGCTGCTACCTGGGGGAGAGTGTTTCTGGGTAGGCACAGACTCTGAGGGTTTTAGAGTTGGAGCCGACAGCATAGAGCGCTCCGGAGGGATGGAAGGCCACGGCGCGCACCGCCTGGGTGTCCTCCAGCTGGTTCACCCTCACAAACTGCGCTTTGGACTTCCCCTGCTGCACAGGATCACAACAGATGATCTTTTAAACTATGATCTACATAAAAATCAGCATAATTTTTTTTAACGCAAATTCTCTCCGGGTTAACCTTTAGGATACAGCTCCAATAAATGTGTAGATATTTTTTATAGCATTAACTTTACAGTTTGGAACAATGTACCTACCTATACTACAATAACTATGATAATAATATACAAGTAATCCTTGAGCAGTTCACCTCTTGTGAGTTACGTGTTGCAGAGCAGCCAGAATCATCTTGCACTGCCCCTCTAATCTTCTCAGCACTGAAATGAAAATGCACACACACATGCAGTCAAAGAGGTAGATTTATTCAACACTAGTACCAATTCATTTGAAGAGATTTTGACAGGAAAAAAAATGACGCTAGTTCTTGGGAGTTGTAGGCTCTTACCTCTGACTGGTAGGGACGGGGGACTCTCCGAGGGAGGGCAAGCCGTGGCCCCCGGTTCTTAGAGGGGTGCTGCTGACATTCCCACCTGGCTTGTTTGTTGGCGGCCCAGTGTCTGGGGTGTGCTGGGCAGCGGTGCTTTGGGGGCTGGAAGTGTTTTCTGTCAGTCCGTTCCACTGCGTCATCACCTCATCTGCTCTGTGGTCAATCCCCACATTCATCTCCTCCAACTTCTGAATGGATCTGAGCAAAAACACAATCTCACTGAAGTTGTGTTTCATTAATTAAATCACTGATGTTGACTCTTTTAAGGTGACTTGCTCACCTGCTGAGAAAGGTCTCAGTGAGGTTGTTTTGGGCAATGTCCTGCGGCTTCACCCCTCCCTCCAGCAGCATCTGTTGGTAAAGTTGTCTCTGATGCTGCTTCTGCTCCAGATGCTGCTGCACTCGGAGACGCTGCCGGTGATACTCCTGGATGTGCTCTGAGGACTCTGGATGCTGGGCAAACACACATACACACAGCGAGGGGAAAATTAACTTATACTGTGGGGCTTGTTTTGCAGAAGATGTCGAAAGAACTCTCTAGCAACTTCCCCTGAGCAGGCCTTTAACCTGAATAACAGAATAGTTATTATCGCCAATCAATATTATTTGCTTCAATGCTTGGCAGTTCTCATTGCCACAACACACACACACACACCAGATTATAATAGACCAACTCCCCGAGAGCCCCTACTGACAACTCTTCAACTCCCAAGGCCTCGTCCTCCATCATCCATCCCATAAAATGTTTTCAAGGACCTCATCATACACACACACACACACACACACACACACACACACACACACACACACACACACACACACACACACACACACACACACACACACACACACAAATCCAATCTGCAGCTACTTTGCTCCTTCATGGGATGGGATCTGAGATGCATAAAGATGAGCGTTGATGGACAGCGGGACATCTCGGGTGTGACCCCCCCCCCATCAAACCAGGTGATCTGCCTCCGGTGACCATGACCTCCACTCTCTTCACTGGGACCGGGTGGGACCCCGTGGACAGAGGTGGGGGGAAATTGGGGAAGGATTTATGAGGAAACAAGGTGGTTCAGGGGGAATGTATTCTAAATCTCTAAAATATGGAGTAATGAACGTGGAGGGGAGACAGACTCAACATCTTACTCTGACCAGACAACCATGGCTTTTTACAGTCTTCATATAAGTCATGAAACCAATTCAGCCTGAGCAACCAACAGTGATAGACACTCCACAACTCTTTACATTGCTCTGAAGGCTCATATGAACCAGAACTAGTCTCAACATATACAACAAGTTAATGTTTAGGGTTTGCCTTTCTTATTACCTCATCTGTGTCCGTGCTGCAGGGGGGCCCGCCATCTTTTCCGGGGGTCAGAGGTGTGCGAGTTGTTTTGGGTCCATCTAGCCCTTGTGGTTGCTTCCTATAGACAGGAAACAAATGGAAATTTAAAGTGAACTTAAGGAAAATAAAATAAAGTAAGCAGAACAAATAAGTCTCTATACAGTCTCTGTATATTTAACTTGAGAATACACTGTATGTTGCGAAAGGAAAGAAATTGAATGATTGCTGTTTGTTTTGCAAAGTTTTGAGACCAAGTCATATGCCAATGCCAGAGCACTTCAATACAATTAGACATGCTACATTTATTTTTACTAAAATAATTATGTTTTAATGTTAATGTTATTATGCAGATTTGATTAATTGTAATCATGGCTTAAATTGCATTACATACTGCAAGACAAATTCCTGTAAAGGATGAGCGATGTCACTTTTGAACCAGTTGAGAACATTATTGTCTCCAGCAGGTGGAGCCATAACCTAACAACATCCAACAGTGAGACAAACTGCTCAGTTTAAGGAGTTCCCTCAACTCATTTATTACATCCGTGTGTCCTGCATTTCCTTACTTTTTACTTATTTTCATTTCCCTTGTAGAGCACATATGTCAGCTCACCTTTACTTTGAATACTTTTATGGACTTTAAACAAGTTTTGCCTAATTTCCTATGAGACCCTACTGAATCAACTTTCAAATCAGTCAAATGAGTTTCTATGAGGACAAGTATTTTACATTTTCAACCTTAACTTATTGTAAGGGTCAGAAGTACTATGTTTTTCATGAAATGCTTTAGATTATATTTGATCCATCAGCTCTCAGCTGATTCAATATAATTAAAGCTTGCTACATAAACTGTATCACTGATATTGGACAACCTGAGTTTTGGAAATCCAGGGTTAAGTATGTAAAACAAAAGTACCATCTGCTAATAAATCAGTTTATATGTGTTAAGACACATACAGTTGTGAAAGTGATCGAGGGAAAGTAGCAATAATCAGAGCAAAACATTTGATGGGATACTTTTAGAAGACAATAAAGTGTGAAATCGCGACAGGGGAAAAGTTGTTTTGCAGTGATACAGGCTCATAGTTTTGTAAATGATAAGGGACGGTATGTATTGACACGTATTGTGCAGTGCTGCAGACATTTGTGGCACTGAACTTCAGCCATCTGGTTGTCCTAGAACATAACTGACACAAAACACATTGCTCACAGGTGTGCTCATGCTGACCCTTACTTCTCAGGCGAATCGTCCTGCTGATGCAGATTATTCTCCACTAAACTCTGACTCAGGGCCGACTTCATGCTGGCCTCCATGCCCCTCTTGTCCTGGGCAGCCAGGCCGTGGGACAGGCCGTCCAGAGCTGGGTTGAGGGACCTGGACATGTAGGTGTCTGCTGAATGAGGCCTCTGGCTAAAGGGGGAGGTCGGGCAGGGGGACAGGCGGTTGATCAATGGAGTGAGGAGGTCAGCATGGCCCGCCTTTCTGGGCTTCACCAGGCGGTCCACGTGGATGTTGAGGGTCTTCTGCTGGAAGGTGCAGGAGAAAGCCCCCGGAGAGACGTTCTGCAGCCAGGAGAGCAGGGACAGGTCCAGCTCATCACAGCCATTCCCACAGAGCAGATCCACACCGAGCAACACCTCCCCCTCTGTGATCGCCTCACCAGTGGCTTTACTCTGAGAAATAGAAGCAGAGGACTTTTCGTTGAGTTTTTGTGTATGACTTTTCTTTTTGCCGCTGCTTTTAATTGATATATTCATATCTCACACTGCACTGTAACTTTTATTCATGTACATTTGCTTTCATGTTTTATTATCTTTGCTTTCAAATTTGTGTTTTTAAATGCCATTTTATAATATGTTTTTCTTAATGTCTTTCATTTTTGTAAAGCACTTTGAATTGCCTTGTGCTGAAAGGTGCTGTATAAATAAACTTGCCTTCCCTATGACGATTTTTAAACATGTAAGGAATGTTTTGTAATGTTTTATAACAGCTTCTTTTATTTGCATATTGACTGGTTAATGTGCCATTTCATTTGGGTTTTACGACAGCTGTATTTGTCTGCCTGTATTGCTTTGTGTTGTTCATGCTGCCCTCGTGGCCTGGTCGCTCTTGAAAAAGAGATTTTAATCTCAATGAGACTCTTACCTGGTTAAATAAAGGATATAAGAATGCTATCAGATCTGACATGTTGGAAAACTTGAAAAGTCAATTTAATAGGTTTAGCGAGGTAGCATTAGGTTTGAGCCTTTTAACATCTAATGAATGTTACCCAATTCATTTTCAGAGTGTCACATTACCTGACAGAACTCCACACAGCACTCGTACAGAATCCCTTTGATGAGCAGCTGGAAGAGACGGTTCCCGCTTGCCCTGAAGCCTGCCTCGCTCAGCTTCCTGTCGGCGGGGATGAACTCAGCCACCATAGCACAGGCTTCTTCGAAACAGTGGACCCGTGCCGTGCTGGGGTTCCAGTCTTTGAACTCTGCGTGGTGGGTGAGGCGTGGCAGGGTGAGGAGGAGACAAAGCTTGCTGTAGTCGTCTTTGGTCGGACAGAACTCCTCCAGACTGTGAAGACACTTGACTGTCGCTTGCATGGTAAGCTCCAGCTGAAGTAGACAAACAAAAGGAAATGTGAGTAAGTGGCTGTAAGATGCTCTTTTTGCTTCATAGTCACACAGCTGTGTCAAATCCATTCTATCACACTCACACCATTGGATCTAATTTCTATTTTCAAATTGCCAATAATCATACTTAGTTCCTTATTTCATATTCACGTACGTTTTGAGGGTCTTCAGCAGCAGACATGGCGTTATTTACACACAGAGCTTCTAGAAACTTCTGCTTCAGTATAATGTAGCGAAACCTGAAAACACAAATCTCAGTATTAAAAAAATGACTTTGTATGACATTAATTCAATAACTCCAATTGGACATTTCCTAGGCTGGATTGTTTTTGATAAATCTGTCAGTGAACTAGGATGATTTGTGCTGAGTGTTTGGTGGTCAGAAAGAAATAGAGGCCGTCAGAAAATGACATGATCATGCCACTGCAGTACTGAGAATCACCTCATTTAGGTCCCTAGGCTACCAGTGGACTGCTTAACTCATAAGTCTACACTCAGTCACTTTTGAAGGGAAACATTATCACAACTCCACACAAAATTAACAAGCTACAAGCATCCTACAGCTCTAGCTCCAAGAGTTTCAGGTAGGTCTCCTCCTCATAATGTGATAGAATAAATACAAAATAATCTGCATGTCATGTTAGAATAATTCACCTTTTCTTGTCAAACTTGTCCATTCCTTCCAGAGGTTGAATGAACTGCATCACCTCCTCCCACTGGCCATCCAGAATGAGTTGTCTGTTGAAAGCAGCACATTAACAATTGAGGAGGACTCTAAAAAGCGTGTTCCCATCACAGTGCAGTCAACCACAGAACCAACCCAGGTCTTAAAAATACAGCACTGCCAGATAAAACAAAAAGTCAAATGTTCTCTTTAAGGACACGAGAATCATCCGTTATCCAGCACACAGGTCTGCTGTGCAGTCGTACCTGAGGAAGAGCATGTCGTCAGAGTAGAGTCCATTGATGATGCCGCTCTCCTTCTCTAAGGCCAGCATGCTGATGTGGAGCTTCCTGGAGTTCAGGAAGTCCAGCATCAGCTTGATCACCTCCGCCTCCTTGATGGCGATTGTCTCCTCTGCCGTCATGGTTACAGATATTTGGTCGCAGCTTACACAGCTGGATGAAATACACAGAGAGAGAAGAGGAGATGCTGACAATGTTGCATCAATAAAGAAATAACTGTTAATGGTTCATAAACAGTAAATGATCCAATTAAACCCTAATACATGGATTGAAATTGAAATGACATTTTTAAATTGTTAGTTGTTTAGTCATGTGATATCTTTTTCAATTGTTCAGGAATCTCAGTTTATAAATATCATGCAATCTGTTAAATGGCCATAAATGTTCTGTCAAACGGTGTAAAATGAAAAACACAATCTAGGTATTGGACTTAAGAAAAAGTGTAGGCAAGTTAATTAGTGACCAAACAATAATAACTGTTCTGATATGAGTCACTTATTATACATCATTATCTATGTGTGTGAAACAAAAGAGAGTGCCCTGACAGGTTAACAGTTTGAAATCAATGTTAAGGATTTAAACACTGACAAATGGTCATTCTTTATACGACACAAATTCAACCAATTACAATACACTCTTATGGTTTGAACAGATGCTCAGTAACAACACTAACCTGATGTTTATTTAAAATCAACTCTTCTAAAGGAGCTTCTGATGTCTCTGTGCCTCCAGTTTGTTAAAACGGGATCTTACGGTGATGAGCATTCATTACAATTGTAGTGGCTTGCAGTCCACTAAACATTTAATAACAATAATTTGCTCTGAACGTAAGAGTATCTTCGATGCACCATAAGGTGGGGCTGTAGTTAATCATAGAAACATCACAGTGGCATATAGACAAAAACCTGATGCACCTTCATAATGCATGATCCTGTGTGTGTGTGTGTGTGTGTGTGCGTGTAAGAGACTGCACGTGACACAGCCCTGTTCCTCCCTAAACACAGAAACAACATCCAGCTCTGTGCATGTGACAGTAGGTCTGCGGCCCAAACCTGACAGCCTCAGCACTTTATCTGCGCTCACACACCCTTGTTTACCTGAGTATGTCACCACATAGCGCACACACCAGTGACCA
>NW_011342044.1:57967-96778 GCF_000735185.1 Notothenia coriiceps
GTCATATATTTCCACTCTAATGTGCAGAACTTCGCGCATGGCTACACCGGACGGTGCAGGCTAACACGCCGTCTTGGATCCATGCCAGCTCCTCACCTGTCAGGCTGCGCCAATAACACGCCGCATTAAAGCCGCTCCAAACCGTCTGCAGTCTCCAATGGTACAGTATGTCCGATGAAGGAAACAGGAATTGGGTGTTTGAATGTTGAAATCCCGGTCAGCGTCTCCAAAAGGTCCCTTCTTCCCTCTCTCTTGTACACAGCTCACGGTTGCCATGCGGACGCAGCCGCAAACCACCAATCAACTGTAGTGATGACGCCCTGCAGTCACACATACAACACGGCGATACAAATAATAGTACATCTTAAAAAAGGTGTTACGGCTTGTATTAAGCTCACTATAATTGTGGCTTACAAGACACCTAATATACAAAATAAAAATGTATTACAACCTACGCAGCGTATTTAGTTTTTATGAAATAGCCTATATGGGGCATTCTACCGAATTAGTACAAAGTGCGGTCCCACAACAAGAAAAACTATTTAACAAAACAATTAAGTATTCAGACATATATATTATTTACTAAGAACATGTTATGGTCTATTTAAACACAAGGCATTCAATTAGATAGTGATAAGCTTAATATATACAAAAACATCATTTATAGGGTAGCCATACTTTCTATTGGGAAGTAGCTGTCCCCAACCCTTACATCTACATTTCAATTTCTGTAAATAACACTTAAAACGTTTTTATTGTATTTTGTTCAATGGTGTATTTAGAAGATCTTTATGATTACATTCAAACAGCTAGAAGTTGGAATATTTAGATTTATTGTGGGTATCATTTTTTAATAAAAAAACTACACTCAAAAAATCATGTCCCCAGTTTTCATGTCACTACCAAAACACAAGGGGTTTTAATCCAATGCTGAGTCTGGTTTTTAGCCACACCCCTGCTTTTTTGACTAGGCAGTGACACTGCATCCCTGTCCCTCATGGCTGAATGGCAAGTAGATATCCCATACTTTTGATATAAATCTGTTCCAAAATCTGAAAATCGGCATGTAACCTAAAGAATGGTCACTACCGAAACATATGGTTTCGGTAATTGACATGATCGTTTCGGTAGTGACGAAATTGAATGGTAAGCAGGTAAATCCCACCATTTTGAAATAAATGTGTTTTAAAGTCTGAAAATCAGTGTGTTACTTTAAAGGTCTCTTATTATACTAGTGTTAGGCATATATTATAGGTCTCAGATATATAAAAAACATGTCTATGAAGTGTTTTGCTCAAAATACCAAACAGATCATGCATTCTAGCCTCATCCCCCTCTATTTCAGCCTGTTACTAAAGTGCTGATTCTGGGTCAGTAGCTTCAAACATTCACACTTCAACATAAGGCATGTTATGAGTTAAGATTAAGCAATAAGGTTGAGGGAATATGATACAACCTTGAGAAAAAAATACTGTGGTCACTACCGAAAAATAAAATAGAGTATATTGAGTTATCAACTAAAATGATATACTGATTGGTTTAATGTTCAATTTCAACAATCATCATATCTCTGGAATCAATATGATCAGTATTATGCATTTTACAAAGAAAGTTTGCATTATGATTTTTATGATTTGTATAAATTGAACTTTGAAATTTGATTACAAATTCACTTTTATTAATTTAATTGTGAAAACCCTCAAGAAATATTTGTTAAAATACTATTTAGAGAAGGGAAGGTAAAACAATATTAACAGGTTAATATAATACTTTTATACTACAGTCTATGTACTATGTTTCGGAAGTGACCATTTTTGGTAGAGGAAGAAAATTCCAATACAGTCTGAAAATATGATACACAAATGTATGGTTCTTTTACTAGATATGTGTAATTTAGATATGGTAAAAAATATATACAAAGTTTTGGGAAAAAAACATACAACATTTCAAAACATTTCCAACCTGACTTTGGTCCAATTCGGTAGAATGGCCCATATACATTTGAGCCCTCGCACTTCTATTGACCTAAACAATTAGAAAAAGCATTTTCGGTGCTAAACCTTTATATATAGGCCTACAGTCTATGTGCTAAACTTACTCAAATTATTAATGTGTCTTATGTGGCAACCATAACTGATGTGTCATGAATTGATAGCGTTTGAGTAATAGGTGTGTCCTATTCGTCCCATTTAGTCATACAGTGATATGAAATGAAAGTTATTGAAAAAATCCAAGAGTTTCAGTTAAAAAAAATCTGTTGGCTATTTCATAAAAATATTTATATAAAATAGGAAAAATGCACTTAAATCATATAGGCTACAAATAGTGAGTCTCCTACTCGTCTACTTTAGTTATACAATGCTGCAATGGATTCAGAGTCACTGGGCCATATGATATGGAAGCTATTGAAAATAAATAAGACTTTTCAATTTTGAGAATGCCTTACATTTGATACTGTAGCCCCAGAACGAAAGTGCTGATGTATTGTTTTTGCAAAATGTCTACTGTAAAAAAAAATGTAACAACTTAAATAACAAATTAAATCCCAAATGTCCTAAAAGTAACCAATAGAAATAATATAAATCCTCCCTTGTTTGATTTTACAATTAAAACCATATAAATGCTGAGACCATGCTTAGTTTTATTGAATGCCAAAAAAAGACAAAAACTAAGCAAAAATTCAACTTCAATTTCAGCAAAAAGTTGAATGACAGCACAGCGTCTGACAAACAAACAAATTGATCCTAGTAAATTGGTACACTTTCAAAGGAACATACTGTACAATATCATTACAGTTTAAATAACCATTCATCCTGGCCTTAAACAGCCATAAGCAGGTGGACAGAGCTTCTGTGGATAAATCCTTCGATTAAACAACAGGGAAACACTCCTTAATAGATTACATTTTCAATGACATCTACATGCTCTGTTTTGGTCATAATATCCCTTCAGTCATAAACGAAGCACTCTGTCAGCAGATTCCATGTTTCCATACCCGTATGCAGCAACAAGGATCTCACTTATTCTGCCTTTGCTAATTTAATCTTTGAAATCTAATAAAATGACTATATACCTGGCCATTTTAGGACATGTTACATGTATGCAACATAGAAAATCCCCTAATGCGTAATTTGGGTCAACACACATTTCTGAATTTAGAGCAAATATGAAAAAAGGTGTTGAAAATGACAATCATAATAAAAGTTTGGCCATGTTCATTAATCAGGCAAAATTTGCTGTGATGTCTTTTTATTTTAATAACAGAGCAATTGATTTTTCTTTGTGAATTTGAAAATGTAAATCTTTATTACAATTTGTGTTTGGTGGATACCTTTACCAAAAGTGCTTAAGAGTAACATAAGTGTAGACTTTGTTAGGATAGTTGTGAATCTGAAGAATTTAATAATGTTGAAAACAAAGTACATTTTTTATTTGAAATCCTGATATTGCTGTGAAGAGAAAAACCTCTTACTGTAAGTGTCGTTATGACCTGACATTGAGTCATATTCCTGATATCAGTGGGTGAAAGTTGAATTGTACAACATAATATACTGCAAAGATCCTACATGGTGCATTAGGCAGCATTTCAAAATAGAATATAAATAATACTGAAGTTTAATTTGTTCACAATGTGCTCTGAAACAGCAGCAAAGTGATCTCAAACACTGGTTCTCTGCCCACCCCAAGTGAAAAGCAAGCACTTTTCACTGTCTACTACTACTGTATATTTTGAGAAAAAATAATACAAACTTGACAGCATATTTGTATATAAGAAATATACACACATCATACGTTAAATTGTCTGCATGTGTCCCTACACACAGGTTGAGAACCAGTGATCTAAAGTAACTTCCTGCATTGTTTAAAATCACTTTCTTAAAAAGGGGTTTGAAAAAAGCTGAAACCGCTTAGCTTTGTTGAGTTGAACACACATTAACTGTGTTGCTATTACTAGCTGTATGCAATTCATTTTTTGGCCCTTTGTAGTTTAACGTACCTTAATATACAAACTGTTCAACCTACAGAGATGACAAAAAGTGTTCTTCCAAATACAAAAAAAGCCTCTGTATACGCTGTCTCGCAAACACCTCATTGCGCTCACACGCTAAAACAAACGCGTATAAGGCCCCACAACAGGATAATGCACAACATAAATCAATCTGTACATGAATTCAAAACATTCAGTGCTTCGTTAAAATGTCCTGGCATTCATACTGTCTCTTTTTTTGACTTTTGGCACATAGGAAAAACAACACTCACACATGCCTTCATAATTAGACTTAAACATGTAAAATCTCTAAAAACACAGCTGTGATAAGCATTTACATCATTCTTAAAAGGTGGCATACATTCCAGTTGTTCATAATCTTTGAGTCCTATCATGTCCAGTCCATAGTAAGTAGTAAAGACAAGGACAGGAATGCAATAAGAGGATAAAACAAACACACATTAATAAGACAAGTATGCATTCATCTAACTGGCATTGCAGGTGCTTGAATCTTCATGGAGTATTTACAGTGAAGTGCAAATTGAAATGGGTATGTTCCATTTGAGGGGGTAATGGTGAAGTCTGGGGTATCAAGTTCCATTAGGACTGGACAGGCACTACTTTTTTAGGGGTGGCGGGCTTCTTGGTGTGCCAGAGATGGCTGTGGATGGTGACCGCGTCCACGCTGGCTGACATGGTCTTAGCTGGAATCTGACTGAACTGCTTCTTGTCCGAGTTGTACTTGTAGAGGCCGTCGATCATCTTGCGGGTGATGCTCTTGGGGCCGATACCTGTCAGCTTGTTGATCTCCTCCATCTCGGGGCAGCAAATGTAGAGAGAGCGAAACTGACAGCCGCCATCTCGGAACAAAACCAAGAAGTTGCTGGCCTCTGATTTCTCCATTTCCTGTTAATGTCAGGGGAAAAAGCTCATTAGTTCATGTATACTGAAGGAAAGCAACCCTGTATTTGTATCAGTGATGCAAACACAGGTATGGTGAAAAAAGAGAGAACTATTCGAAGCAGAAAAAAAACAGCGTAATATACCATCTGACAATGACAGATTTTTCTTTTTGGATATTTTACAAATCACTCCCCTTTCAAACTCTATTCTTGTTATTTTTAACAACTTTTTTTTGTTACTGTCATATAGTATTTTATACCTGTTAATAATTGAGTCTCTAATGTCTCATTAATAACTATAATGATCATATCAAGGTGTGCCTTAACCTCACTGAGCTGAGGTTATTTGAGCCTCTCAGGAGAGAGCTCTCTTCCACCTGGTTGTAGAACTCAGCTCAGTGAGGTTAAGGCACACCTTGATATGATCATTATAGTTATTAANCTTCGTTGCTTGTTTTTAATTATGCTCTGTAAGGTGTCCTTGAGAGCTTTGAAAGGCGCCCATATAAATAAAATGCATTATTATTATTATTATTATTATTATAACTGAACACTTTACTGACATGTTCAAGAGGTTGCCAAACTGACTTTGCATTTAAGTCCTGTTCTATTCCCGCTTTCTTTTCTGTCACTATTCTGCCCACTCATCCTTCTGTCTTCTGCCATGTGAAGATGATGGCCTTACCCTCCCTCTCACTCGCCTACATATATTCTGACGCTCTCCACCTGTATTGCTAACAACAGAACAGAACGAGGGAGAGATGTGGAGGAGGGCTGACGATCTGAAAATGGTATTCTAGCATTTCACATTACAGCCCACACAAAGCACAGCTGCACTTAATATGATAACTCAAATCAAAAGGCTGTAATTGCTAAATGCTTGATTGTGTTCTTTTTAAATTGCCAGTCCTATGTGAACAGCATTGTTCGTTGTTATGAGTGAAAACTGTTGGAGACTCAGCAAAACACCATGGGAACAATAACCATTTTCTCTTCCTTCAAATTGTTTCTGTGCAGGAGAAAAGGTAATATTGAAGTTATATGTACAGAGTATAGTGGCACAGAGTTGCACCTTTCATCACAGCAGCAAGGCAGGGAAGGTGGTAAATGTTTAGAAAAAATAATTGACATTTAGTACTTAATTTAGAGCACGAACACTCCAAATTCACATACAGCTGGATACAGAGCAGCCCCACTGCACTGATGGTGTATTGCCTTGCTCTAGGGCACCTCAGCAGTGATAATGAGGAATTGATAAGCTCTGTTGTCCCCCCTCTACTGTGTTTGAATTACCATTGCACCCGAGGTACAAGAGAGTAAGCTTTTGCTAAATCAGAGCTGGATTTCAAGCAGTGTTCTTTTGCAGAGGCGGGCCACTGCACCAATATCATGTGCTATCATCATCTAAAATAGAATTGTAAAATGTATCTCAAATTTAAAAGTTACTAATTACAAATAAATAGTTCCTACAACAAATACCAATAATGTAATGGCTTTTATTTATATCATAATCTACTCAGAAACCTGATCGCATGCAGCAGCGTGCCACGATTTGAATCTGACTGCTGAACAGTTTCCTGGCTTTCCATTAACCACAGGAACATGTTGATGTATCGGTATGTTCTCTTTACATCCTGGACCTCGTTGCGGTGAGAATCGATGTTCATCCTAGCTGCCGAACCTTGAATGTCCCAGCTTTAATATTTAATAAAGCTGTAGTAAATAGGTCATTTTGTTGCCAAGAGCTTTTAATGTAGTGTATAAATCACGCTTATGTTGGATCGACTGAGAGCCATCACACCTAATGGTTTTCTGAGTTGCTTATTGGCTATATTGGGGCTGTGTCTGTGAATGTATGTCAGAAAAGCAATAAAACAGACAGCTTTATAGTCAGACAATGCTTCTAAATCCACATGAATGGCAAATGCATAATGTATTTATTATCTGATTATTTCTGTAGATCTTATTAAAACCATGCTGCTCTAGAGTGAAACCAATCTGCGTTTCTTTAGATGTATTGTCAGCCTTATGGCAAATTAATTACGCACCATTGTAATGTGGAAGCTACTCCCATGTTTGCTTTCTCTACTAATTTGATTGCTAGTTGTGGTAAATGTAAAGCACCAGATGTCACATGAAAGTTATTTAAACAGCAACACATTTACTTAATTCAGCCAAGTGAAAATGACCGTGGCAAAGAAGATGGGACCTGGTTAATTGTTGTTGACATATTACAACACAGGACCGTAACATTAGCTGCGCAACAAATCAGGACATGTGTACACAAACACTACAGCAGCTCCCAATAAGAACATCATCAATGTCAAAAACCCCACTTGCAAATGATTATGCTGAAGGTATTATTAGGGTGTTGTGCAACATTATCAGTTGTCCCCTTTGTAATAGATAGAAAGTGTTAGAATTGTTTTAATACTGATTACACTAGCAACCATTAACGTACAAAAATACAACAAAAACTCTGAAAACCATGTATTTCAAAGAGTAGGAGTACATAGCCCCAAGTACATAGCATATTTGAAAATATCTCAAATATATAAAAATATGAAAAATACAGTCTTAAGGCGAATTAAAAAATAATAATATTTTATAGAATTAAAGAAAAAACACTACACAACAAAAAAGAGAAACGGCGCTCTCCACACATATAATGCATTTGTGTTTTATTTTCAAGACTAAAGAAAGTCTAATAATAAGATTAAATTCACATTATTTAAAATTCTTGACTATATAATTTAGTTATAACATGATTATGTGAATCATTAACTTTGTTTTAATAACGTATGCATTGTGCTACAGTAAATGCATCAGTCTGTATTGACTCAGTCATTATGTGTTGTATGTTCAAATTAAATAATGACTGCATACAGTACATGTAAATATATGCAGATCAGTACATGAACATTTCCTAATTGATTCTAAAAAGTGTCTGTCACTTCAGTTTTCTTGTGTGACCGACTGAATAATTAACTCCTGTATTGCGTGGATGAATAGAGGTGAATGCACTTCCTCCTGTTAGTCTCCCTCTTCTTCTTCCTCTGCTTCCTCCATCACAACCCCTTTTGAGCAGGCGCTCCGTTTCCATGGTTACACTCCAGTAGGCAGGGTGTGTGTGTAGGTGGGTGCATGAGCGGGGGTGCTCATGACGGCATATGTCATATGCGCAATCTGCCTGTATGTGTGCAGCTATGAGAGGGCTCTGCCGCACTCTGAGGAAGAGGATACTGAAGGGCTGGGTTCCTACAAACAGGCAGATGGTATTTTCTAAGACATTCCACAAAGATACACACACACTTACAGTGAAGTACAGTATGCTGCCAAGCAATTCAAAAAAAGACTTCTCATCAAACTAGCTTCCTCTGCCCTGCTTCTCCTTCTTTGCTCTTGATCTCAGGAACAAAGAGGAGCTGGAGCAGCAGGGTGGAAGGGAAGCCCGTCCAAGTGCTGCCTGTCCTCATCTTCAGCGGAGTCGCAGCCAGTATGTTCTGCTCCATGCCAGCGGCGACTCCCAGGCAGCACAGTATGGATGGGTAGGCAGGCAGCAGCGAGCTCATCATGTGATGTCCTAAAGCATCTTCTCTGCACTGGCTAGATTTAGTCGGATGATATATCTTGTTTTATTCTAATATAGGGTTTTATCGGCAAAGAGAAACTGTAATGCAGGGTCCACATTATAAGGGTTGAGGCAGGAACCCAGAACACAGGAGCCCAGTTGTCTAGAGGCTTTTGAACAGCACATAGAAGAAAACATGCTTATGTTCAGCTGATAGAATACATGCAAATAGACTCAGAGCCTGTAATACTTTGCTTATTCAGTCTAGTTAACAGAATTGTGTTCAAAGTGCAGTAAGTGTCTATTATAATGAAATGGATTGTGGGCTCATGTGCGGTTTGTTTGCAGAGGAAACAGCTCCTGGTCAGGTTACCTAAGGCAAATTGATTCCTGGTGAAAGGGTAGACTGAGCATTATTCAAAGACATGATATATATAGATCTGTGTGTTTGGTCCCTTTAGAGCAGGGGTGGGGAACCTTTTTCCTCTCAAGGGCCATTTCAATTGTTTCAACATCCTCCGAGGGCCGTACAAATGATTGACCTCTGCTTAAAAATACTAAAATCACAGCCCATTCATTTGGCCTTTCTTTCATTCTGTGCAAAGAAAAAGCAACCTCTTAATCCAGATATCTCACCATGACTCGCGCATTCATGCACGGGCACAGTGTGGCATGACCACCAAAACAGAAAGATATGGACACAAGATGTGTGCAAATGTATTTAGTTTACCATCCATGTGAACATGATTTGAATTGGGGGGGGAGGACCTCACCTCCTCTAGGGGGGTCCGGTGGCATGCTCCCCAGAGATTTTTTTAAATGTTGAAGTTAAAAGCATCAATCTGGTGCACTTTGAGAGCAACACTAGGAGATCAATGGATACATCTCTCAACACCCATATGAAACAGAACTGGAAGCAGATTTACTTTATGGATATTTTACAAATCACTCCCCTTTCAAACTGTATTCTTGTTTATTAATAACAAAAAATTTTTTACCGTCATATAGTATTTTATAACAGTTTACTTTAACTATAATGATCATATGCTACAGATGTGCCTTTACCTCACTGGTTGGAGAAAAACCTTCTTATATTCGTTAGCATAGCTAGCTAACCAGATGCTAATAACAACAAAGGTATTGACTGTATGGTCAGTTTGACAGATGAACAGATCGCCACTGGGCTTTCAACTAAAGACACAGCCACGCAGAAACTGCGGCATGTGTACGGCTCCTTATGGGTACTGCCATTTGTGAAGTCCCGGAGCCGCGTTCTGGTGCTATCGGGCATAACTGCACCCCTGTCAGACGAGACATATACCACGTGATGACACGTTAGGCTCGTGTTGTGTTCAAGGACCCTGACCTTGGCCAGGAAAAACAGGAACTCGCTTGTTTAATTCTTTTGCGGTCTAGATTTCTTTAAAAATAAAAATGTGCATGTGTTTATAAATTACCTCGAAGGCCGTATCAAATGTCTCGCGGGCCGTGGAGGTTCCCCACCCCTGCTTTAGAGTGTTACGGTTTGTGAATGAAGCAGGACCCAAATGCAGATATAAACTGAAAAAACTCCTTTATTTCAAGGCTTAACTAAGAACAAAGACTGAACAGAACACTCACCACAGACCAAGTCATAACACAAGACGAACCGACAAAGACAGACAGAAAACCCAGAACTTAAATACACAAAAGACTAATCACACAACAAGACACAGGTGAGGAGGGAGGAGGAAACACAGGGGCCCAGGTGAACACAATCAGTTAACTAGACACACCAGGGAAACTAATGACAAGTGGAAAAACACAGGGAAAAGGACCAGACAATAACCCAGAGGAAAACATGACATGGAAAACAGCAAAAACACCCAAACCTACAAAACTACAACCGTGACATGAACCCAGGAGCGTGACATAGAGCTCGGCCTATGAGGGAATACCTCCGCCCAGTGCCTGGTGTTTCAGCCTGAAGGAATAACCTGGCCATAGATTTCCTTTTTCCACTTACATTGTATGTCATCTTGAGGTAAACAAATCCTGCAGTAACTCAAAAAAGCATTAAACAAGACCTACCTGGAAAGAGGTTGTTATGTACATAAACACACAAAGATTTCCTCACCAAGATGATTATTTGTATTCCATTCTTCTTTCATCTGTTCAATAAGGTCTCTGGTAAATGTATACATCTAAAACGATGTACGTTTTAAATGCTTTATATTCTGACCTGGTGTAATGTCAAAATAAGCTTATTATACTAATAGAGAAAATCTGTGTCATTTTCTCTTTGGAATGTAAAGCAGAGGATTTTGTGACAAATCGTTCTAGCTTTACAAATCCTAAAATATTCACCTGGTTCTGCTTTTAACCGACATTACAAATGTGTGGGATTTGGATTAGTGATACTATAATAGCACTTAATCCGTTATTAATGTATGCTGCTTCAAAGGTGGCCCTTTACAGAGCTTTACACAGGTAAACCTTTTCATGAGGTTCAATTAAACGAGGGTTACTATTTTGTTAAACTATTGGAGTTTGTGTGAGAAATGTATATTCACAAACATCATCAAACATTATCAAACACTAACGTCAATTAAACAATATGCAACGTATCAAAAAAATATAAAAACAAAACAAATAAAACTCATATTTCTCTTTCTCTCCACGTGCATATCACAAAGATATAAAGAACAAAGAAAGCTTTTTGGACAGATACAGTGGATAAGATGAATAGCTCTTAGCAAAAATGTAGCTTTAGCGATATAGCTAATTTCCTTCTGTGATCACTTTAAATCGGATATGCGTTATCACATGGATATTTTTCTGAACGTAAGGTCAATGACCACCATGTTTTTCTGAAATAAGTATACCTTTCTTTTAAATCAAATCCCTAACCTATCCGCACATGTTACAGTTTCCACACAGAGGTTCCTTTCACACAGGACTTCCAGTGCAGGCATATCTCGGGGCTGGGTCAACACTGGCTGGTAGCCGCGATCGTATCCCCAGATACGATGTTCTAAGGTTAGCTTTGAGGTTTCCATATAATTGCTAGGTTGGGTTTGGAGCATATGGAGGGGGAAGGTATTCTGTTTTAAAGCTCAATTCCCACAAGTGATGCCAGACCTCACAGTTGGTATTTTGTGCATTGAAAAGTGTGCAATTGTGTGCAAGAGCATTTTATGTCTGCACAAAACTGGACAAGCTGTTAAAGGAGTTAAAAAGGAAAGACTAAATGGAGAACAGACAGAAATAGTGAGGTTTTATATGACCACGCTTTTATACATATATCTTTTATTCTGTGAGAATTTGTCTGAATTCCAAAGGCAGCTCTGTGTCATTCAAACCGTTTAGATGAAGTGCAGCACTACCCTTTTGACTGGTGATGTGAAATGTGTCTGGGAACAACCGTGATTCAGTTCATTAAATGGTTTGATTCTATTCAGTTGGAATACAACACCTGAAGGGTTTTAATATACCGGTAGTTAGAAATGTAAAAGGATTTTCTGCTATAGCTGGCTAAAAATCCTCAGTTTGGAGTTTTTAGTATTGGCTAAAGTGTGACAGGCAGCAAAGCTCAACAGGTAGCGAATACCTGTGCTTCCAAATGCAAGGAATAAAAGATTATCTGATTATCTGAATGTTCTCTTTTTATCGTGCCATGTATCAAACGGAAAAAGTAGAAAGGATAAGCTCTTTAACTGTGTTTTATGCTTTTCCCCCGAGCTAAGAACATTTATTTATAGCAATAAGTCCTCCTGCTTTCCCCGTCAATTTGACAGTACTTCTGGTGACCTTCAGAAGAGAGCAGAAAGAGCTGCAGATGAAAGCTTTTCCATGTCCAGCTGATGTCCATGTGCCTGAAGTTACATGAACAATGTTTAGACACATGCCCCAGCAGGGAGCCCCTGGGGCACAGTAGAGCTGTAATACAAAAAGCAGACTGCATTTCAATATTACATCACCCCCTAAGCTTTATGCTGAGTGTCGGTTTTTCCGTTTATGCTCATTCACTGCTTTCAAACTTTGGGGTTTATCATAAATAATATGAAAGTCTAGCACTCCAATAAAAGCAGGCACAGACTGATCATAAGCCACGATCCGTTGGAACCCCTTAATGCAGCGGAGGGTTGAAGCAAAAGTATTTTTTCAGAGATCCTTTAGGAAATAGGTGTGGTACAGTGACGAATTGTGCTTCCTCCACTACCTGGTTCATGTCTCAACAAGCAGTTCAAAGCTCTGACAATAGAGATGTTGGATTATCAGACACACAACGATGAGGTGAAATACAACACACACTTTCTTTTGTGGGTTGCTGCGGTCTGTTTTGGCATTTCTTTTGTGCAATGTTAAATCAGGCTCTTACACGGTGGATTTTCATCTCGCCTCTTGCACCGAGAAGCCGTATTAAAGATCAACAGTGTTTGCTTATCTCCCCGGGTAGAAATATCAGAGAGGCAGCCATGAAGCGGCACAATAAAACCAGGATATTGGCCGTGAAGGAGCATTTCCTTACCTCGTGAGAAATCAAAACAAGATTTATAGACTTAATCATCTTCGATGAGAGAGCAAAACATCTTGTTTGTAGATACTGAGTTAGGGCTGCTCGATTATGGCAAAAATCATAATCTCGATTATTTGGGTCAATAATTACTATCACGATTATTAAAAACGATTATCCATTTACTTTGAAAACATCAATTTATTGGAGGATTTTTTTTTTTAACAGTATGTTTTTAACAGTTGATTACCCTGAACTTTAAGTATAATTGAAAAAAAAAAAAAAAAAAAGTAATTAAAAAAAAAAGTAATGATAATAATAAAAAAATAATAGTTTTATTCCGATTACGTTGTTTTCGTAATCGTAATTGCGATTAAAATAAGATTAATTGAGCAGCCCTATGCTGAGTGCTCCATGGCTGTATGCAATTCTTTCATTGAAGTGTGACTCAAATAAGTTATCATCAGTTTAGTTTTCGTACTGAGCATATGGTAAAGGAGGTATCCTAGGGGGAGCAGAGACTTAAGGTTAGGGAAGTAGTCTTATAATCAGTGAGTCCTCATTTTTTAATCCAAGAAAATCAAATGGAGCAAGTTATCAACATGTTCCCCTCTTGCAGATCATACAGATACACTGAAGCACGACATATGATCCATAAGTGCTCCAGTTGGGCTGCTCACAGTGTGTGTGTGTGTGAACATATGAAGTAAAGTAATGCTGAAGGAAAGCATATACTGTATGCTCAGCAAAAGGAAAGGTCAGCTAACATGACGTCATGGGATCACTTTCATCAGGTCAGCTAGTAAGCAGCTTATCCACGTTTTCTCTGCAGTACGAGAAAGGCTAACCCTGTCTTTGGGCTGTGAATCCACCTCCTTTCTCCGTCCCATTCTTCCTTCCTCTCTTCTTCTCCTTTTCTTCATTTAACCACAACTACTACTGTATCTGCACTCACCAGGGCATTTTTTAAATGTTGGCTTTTATCTGACGTTTACAGTCAGATGACCCTTTAACTTTAATTGTATTAGTATTACATTACAGTGACTCTTATTCAAATACAATGAGACGATTGCATGAGTTGGTAGAATTGTAACTACTGCTTCTTGCTAACATATCTAAATTGTAAATGCTGAAGGAAGCAGCTTTGTCACGTTATAAAGTTGCACGATCTCAGTGTCAAACAATATGGCCGTGGAATGAGCCTGTGTTCCTACACCATCCTCCTCCTCCTCCTCCTCCTCCTCCTCCTCCTCCTCCTCCTACACAATGCCCTGGAGTCATTCAATATGATTAGAGACAGCAGGTCTTTAAGTCTACTAAACAAGATTAGTTCCCCTTGCTGTCATCTCATCAGACCAGAGCAGCACCAAATCAATTCCTCCTATTGCTCAGCAGAAGGAAGGAAGCAGGAGGCAAAAGAGGCCTTTGAGGAATGATGGCAATCTCTTGGCTTTTTGCAAATTGGTCTTGCCTGTAGCTGATGACAAGGCAGAATTGTAACTGCGCTACAAACTGATACCAGGAAGTGTGTGTGCATTTGTTGTTCCTTTCTGGGATAATGTTTCACAATGTTTAGACAGGATAAATGGTGGCCAATAGGAAACATCTTGGCAGTGTATTATTACATGGGATTGGTTTGCCACTGGGTTGCCAGACAAGAGATAGGGTAAAGCTATGCAATGTCAAACAGCAAGATAATTTTACCGCCAGAAATGTGCACATAGCTGGCTGCTCACTTGACAGCTAACGTCGTTATATAATGCTTTAGCTTCGAGGAAAAATAATATCTTATTTTATTTATCACACAAATTACAAAGAGTGCAGAAAAGGAACACATCAGGTGCACCTCATCGTTGTGGAGCTAAAAGGGGCTGCTTATGGATGATTGGCTGGGCTAGCTCATGGAAAACCTGCAGCACAAGTATAAATATTTGATGTTTTTAATTCCTTAGTAGTGTTTGGGTGGTTACACAAGGAAGTACAGACAATTAGAGGGAGATAAAGGGGAGGTGAGAGCCAAGATCTGAAATACACAGATTACACAGATATGACCATGGTGACATGAAAACAATGTTATAGTTTACTTTAAATGTTCCTCATTTAACTCTTAATACCGATCACAATGCAAATAAAAGTGATGGATTACATGTCAGGAGTGTCATTCTAAGAATAGGCACCTTTTATAAACAGGCATTATTATAAGTCAAAGTCAACTTTATTGTCAATCTCAAAATATGTTTGTACACACAGAAAGATGGAAATACTGTTTTCCACAGTCCTGAGGTATAAAAAAAACACACATTAAAATACAAGAACACTCAATAATTACAAAAAAAAACTTAAAGTAAGCAGGATGTATATATAAAAAAAGATGATGTACATAGTGAAATTGACAGTGCAAAAATGTCCATAGCAGCGTAAAAGTGAAAAAGTGACTGGTACTGGATTTTTTTGTGTCAATAAGTCTTGATAAGACTGTTTTCTGAATGGTTATTTTAGCTCTGTATTGGTCTGTTTTAACCAAGATAAATAATGTGCCTATTCTCTTTATATATTATAACTTTTGTTATGCTTTGAAGTTGTCTTTCATGACATAGCATCTGTTTCATGATGTAACATCGCTACTTAGCACGAGCTAATTAGGCATGACTCTCCAAAAATAAACTGCCAAACTAGAAACAGATTTATTTAACACCACAGCCTCCTCCCTAAATCCGTTCGCTGCACTGTGAAAACAGAAACTTTGCTTTGGCATTGGCATGTATACTTCTCAATTCTGATTACAAGTCTTTTGTTTAGGCTCACTTGATCACCAATCTATAAATCTATGATTCTTGAATACATGTACAAAGTGTCCCACAAACAATACCTGAGATTGAGTGCCCTAATAGTATTAGGGCCAGAGTGTATTTGTATATTTGTTGTTTCATGAATTATTATTATTATTATTATTTTTTTTTTATAAATATTCACAGTTAACTTTTGTCCCTTGATATTACACTGACATCTCCTCTGTATCTCACAATGATTACAAATGTGGTTGCTGTGATGCTTGGGAGCTAAACTGTTTGAATAAAAATGTAAAATGATACTCTTAGCTTACAGCAAACATGTCTATCTTGTCTCATACCTGACTCTAAAAATGCCTTCGATAGTTTAGCTTCATATTTTCATGATGATTGATTATAATGATGAAGATTTACTAATAATGATTACAGGAAATAAAGTTATGACAAGAAACAAGGAAATAGTGTAAATAAGAATTGGGGAATATGTTTCATTACAAAATCACATATCCATCATTTAAATAAAAGTCGTAAAGGTGATGCGTAAATCATTGAAACTCGATACTGAAAGAGACAGTGTTAACATATATGCATATTTCAGCATAGAACTGGTAGCTGCACCTTTCTTTGTTCTTTTTCTTGTATCACACTAGTTATCAGATTGAAACTAAATCTTTTTAAAGAGTTCCTTCTGGCAGCGTAGCCAAAGAAGAGGAGTAGTCACACAACACGCAGCGATTCATATCTGACATTGATTCATAGCCAAGAACTGAATCAACCACTAACTCTGAATGGAAAGTCGGACACGGTTAAAGAAGTTCACTGTGAGATACTGGTGAGACATTGTATGGTGAACTCGTTCATTTGTCCCAACATTGATTTATATTTGTTGATTCAAAATCAAACCCTGCAGTCGGTGATAAAGATGAGTAAAGCAGCTTCGTATGGATGCCAATTCTATGAATTGGACTCAGTTGTCAGAGAGATGTCTTATTCAGGCTGGTCAGAGGGTAGCAGCCGCCGTGAGCAAACTGGGTCTTGTAACCAGGGATGAAGGCCTTTGTTTCCAGGGCAACGGCCATAAGGGAATGTCAAACTGATGACGCTATTAGATGTACAGCGGAGGATTCGAGTCCTACTCCAATCCTATAAACCACTGTGCGAACAAAGGCCTTGCTGCCCACAGTTCTTTGCAGTTCGGTCTCCCTTTCACAGATGGGACATTTTCAAACTTTACAAAAGGTTTTAAGATCAAGTTGCTATTTTAACCTGCTCAGATACACATTTGCAGTCAAGCTTCTTTTTCCTTTGTTCGTGTCTCGTTCCTCATCTCAATGGACCTTTGGCTTTGCCTGTTATTAGTGACTTGCTGTGATTTTATACTGATAACACTCTGATGTCCTTGACAATACTCTCATACTCTAATAAAATCTTAAATGCTCAGTTTTATGCTAGTGTATGTGTTATCTTGTATCTTTAGAAATCAGATTGTCTTGTGGTCACAGCTCAATGTAGACAGCTCAATCCGTCACTGAAATTGAAAAAGCTGTCATGGTCTCCGATTCAATTCCTCTCAGAGCAAAGTGATCTGTCTCTTTGGATGCAGTGTCAAGAAAAGAACTGGGCTGGTTTTCATTCTCTTTTCTGTTATCTCACATAGTTTAACACTTTGACAAGGTGTTGACCACTGCAGTTGAGATTGACCTTTGAAGCTGGTGACTGAGAGCATTGGCTAATATACTGTCTACTACAGGAAATGAACCAACGTCAAGCATCTGCCGTTATTACCAGCAGGGTGGACTGGGACTAAAAATCGACCGGCCCACTTCGGTACCACTAGTAAATTGTCAACGGGGGGGGGGGCTGCTACTGAATTATCCGACCAGCAAACTGTGGTACCGCTAGTAAATTGTCAACAGGGGAGGCGGGGCTGCTAGTGACTTATCCGACCGGCCCACATTTTCCGACCGGCCCACTTCGGTACCGGCCCATCGGGATTCGTCCCAAACGTCCCGATGGCCAGTCCGCCACGTATTACCAGCCATCTCAAAGCTGCTAGTTTTACCTTCTAAACCTTTCTTCGTACTGTTTTCTCTTCCAGAGCGCTCACATGGCAATGATCGACACTCTGATGATGGCATACACTGTGGAGACGGTGAGCGTTGAAAAAGTGATGGCCTGCATTTGTCAGTATTCGTACCGCGACCCTGAGGTGGAAACACCTTACGACACAGAGGACGCAGTGAACACCTGGATCAACAAGGTGGGTAATGGTATATCTCTTCAAATGACAGATTTACTGTTACTACAAGGACAGATTTTAAGATACTGGTCATTGGAGTTGTACTATAACATCAACATGAAGAAGATGTTCATGCTGTGCACAAGTTACTGTAGATTCACAAACATTTGATCCATATTGGGCTCATACTATAGCCTAGATCCTGGCCTAATACCCTTTCAACCAGCCTGCTCTGTGTGAATCAGGTTCTTTGGCTACATGGCCTGCCTATACAGATGGTACTTTCGCCTTCGTACATGCTACAGGGCCCAGTCTGTTTACATTCTTCCAGGAGGAACACTGGGCTCCTGCCAACTATGAGCGTTACACACACACACATACACACACAATAGCTAACAGGTGTGGTCGCGGAGTCCTACTGCTCGGACATATGGCTCTCTGTCAGACTTCCTATGTGTTTCAAATGTCCAACATTTTGAAACTTAACAGCTGATTTCTGCATGAACTGGATCCATATGAATTCCAGAGGCATAAGTAACTGGAAAGGGTTGTGAGATCGAATTTGATTTCAGTCATTTTAGTTCATATTCACTTTTCACAATTTGATTTCATTCAGATTTAATTTGTATTTCTATTGTTGCGAAAATTCCCCAAAATGATCACAGTGTAGTCATTTTTATTCAGTATCGTATTTTCACAGCTGAAAAGTAAAATTTCAATATCAACTTCACTTAGAAGATGTAGTCATAGTCTGTTACTCATATTTGCTCACGGATGCTTAGTTAATTGTAATCTTGTTCATCCTCTATTCATCAGGTGAATGAGTATCTGAAAGACGTTGTGGCTCAGGAGCAGAGGAAGAGTGAGACACAGAGCGCAGAGCCTGCTGGGAGTCCTCGGGTGAGTGTTTTTCCTTCCTTTTCTCTCTGCCAACACTTCAATAACTACACATAAACAAACACCTTTTCAACAGTTTGATAGACATTCCCAAACAGGCTGAATGAAATCCTTAGCCCCATTTAATGGACTTACCACAACATTCTCCCTTTGACTGACAGATATCCGTCTGGGTGCTCTGTGTCTCTTTGATATCTAGACCAGGTCCTCGAAAAGATCCTAAGCCCTTAAAGCACAGCTAACATCGAAGAATCTCCATAACAAACAGTATGTCTGAGCTTTAGATTAAGCTAGTATTTATAAAATGGGAAAGAGAGAGACTGCCAGGCAACAACATCATAACGAGTCTGTCCACCCTGACCACTGAACAAGCTTCAGTCACATCAGCAGATCAGTGTTCTGTGGTCTCATCCAGCAGTCATTTAGTGCAAGGTCACCCATGGTCAGTGACCTGCCCGCAGTACACATGTGTTATATAACTGACTCTAGCATCAGTGTGTGTGTGCGTGGGTCAGTGCGCATGTGTTAGAGGATGATGTCACATTCATCCTTCATGCTATCATTCTGGTGATGATTCTCCCCTCTATCATTTATTATGCACCAATAGCAGTTTTTTCAGAAAGAAAGGTGACTTTTTGTGTTTTTTGAATTATGCAATGTTTTTAGCAAGTTTCAGTGACCCCTGGAAGTCATGAACCAGGTCAATCCTTCTCAACTGAACTCTAGAGTCTGTGTGTGTGTGTGTGTGTGTGTGTGTGTGTGTGTGTGTGTGTGTGTGTGTGTGTGTGTGTGTGTGTGTGTGTGTGTGTGTGTGTGTGTGTGTGTGTGTGTGTCACTGTGTTTGATGCTGATCTGACTGGTCACTGTGCAGACGCAGCTATTCATGCCCTAGCTTTCACATTAACACACACACTGATAAAGTTGCTTCGAAGACAAGCGAGCAATCATTTCATCTCTATTTGTTTGTCTGTTGCCCAAGAAAACTGTTTCCAAAACTCAATGTCAAGAGCTAAAACCGTCAATTATTCCTGTCGCTGAGTCGCCATAAACTCTCTCTTGCATATGGCTACATTGTTCTGGTCTGAACTGTGATGAAAGTCACAATCGTTAGATGATGCACTTCTACGCCTTCAGATTAATTAAATGATTCTTAAATCCCGCTGAAACAGTTTGATTTAAAAAAAGTTACATTTCACTAATATCAAAAATAACAGCATTGCCTTGTAGTAGTGACATTTGAGCCAACTGACTTGACGAAAAATTGAATCATTTTAGTCTATTTTAAAACCAACCAGATGTTTACAAGAGTTTTTTTAACTTAAAATGTGTGTCTAAGTCTAACTTAATGGTATTGCTGCCTCAAATAGGAGACATTGCATAACAACTGCATGCTGTGTTAGCAGATGAAGCAGATAAACCCTAGTGGGTTTTTATTTTTATTTTTTCAGTGTTTCAGTTAGAATATTTTATTTTTTATTTTTTTATTTTAGTATTTCAGTTATAAAATGGCTACTCTGGGCCTGATTTCTACATGGTGGTCACAAAACTGCCAGATTGTTTTATGACTCTTTCTGTCCCCCCTATAAAACATTTGTATAAGTATATACAGTATATATATACTTCTTACGTTGTAAACTAAAAATAAGTGTGATATTTTCTAAACCATGAAAATGGGGGGAAATATTTTTAGGTACCGAAAAAACACAAAAAAACAAAGGGAAACAAAGTAACTAAAAACTGCACTAATATGCTAAACAAAATAATGCACAGCAGCTATTTTGAGTTGTTTATTTTGCTGATGTCTTGCAGCTCTATCTATCCTTCCTCTATCACTCCATCATTCCCCAAACCCCCAGACCTCCCCCCTTTTGTTTCTGCTGTATGACTGCAGTGTGAGTCACGCAGGCAGCCTCTGTCTCAGTCAGACGGCGCTGTAGCGCTCACCGGAGCAACACTGTTTTATTCGAACGTACTGTACTTAACCCAGGGGTGAGAGTGGGTGGAGGCTAGGAGGGGGTTGGTGGTGGTGGGTGGGACTGTAAAGGCAACGTCAGGACAGAGAGGAAAGGACTAATCCTTTTAAGTTTTAAAAGCCAAGCCGAGCCCAGCCGGACATGTCTGGCTTTAGAGGATGAACTTTGACGGGGAAGAGGAAGAGTCACAGGATGATTGAAGATGGGTGGGGGGCATACATACACATGGGTAAAATGGTGTGTGTGTGTGTGTGTGTGTGTGTGTGTGTGTGTGTGTGTGTGTGTGTGTGTGTGTGTGTGTGCTCTTCTGTAAGGCGATGGATGAGGGCCTTACCGCTCCCCAGGGGTTTGATTGGTTATAACAGAGTGTAAACTCTGTGTGACCCTGCTTGGCCCACAGTCTTGTGAACACTTATTCGTAAACAGTTTTCCTCTCCTCCTTCATCTTATTACTTTACTATAGGGCAGCAAGTGTATTCAGAATAGTCCTTTAATGAAATTTGAGGTTGACCCCTTAGCAGGTGATTTATAGGCATCAGTAGCCATTTTGTAATCAGAGCACCCTTTATCAAAACCCTAAACATACCTCCATTTATATCAACTTCCAAATGTTATACTGACAGGGATATACATGGTCAGAATGTGTGTGTTCATATGTCAACCATTTGTATTTAAAGAGCATTTTTACAAATAGAAACATAGAAATGTATTATCTTTCTTGTAACACAACAAGACTGTAACACTCATGATGGGGCATTCGATTCATAGGCAGTCCTTTCAGCTGCAAATAGATCAGACGAATGAACTGACATTTTGTTTATTAGATGACATCACATGTGCTCCTCTGACGCCATCAGACCCATCCAGAGAGTTAATCAAATCAGGAAGATCCAAGAAAGCTACGGCTGATCTTTTCTTTTTTATTCATTTTGGGGGTTTCGGTACAAAGCGTCAGTACTTTCTTACAGGTCATGGCTCACCTTTGAAGTTGAGCACTTGCCAGCTGTTTTGAGTGGCACTCACATTTGGTTCTTTGATGCGTCTAGGTAGTGTGGGAATTAGCGTTTAACTCTTCTCTTCTGAACTCAGCTTACATTGTCAGTGGATAGCTGACAGTTTGGTAACATTTCTTCACATGGATTTTTACTTGGTTTCTTTTAGTTACTTTGGGTGTCAAGCACACGCTGTTTGCTTTAATAACAATAAGATACATTTTATGATTTTGTTGGTACAATACAGGCTCCCTTATAAAGATTCATCTAAGCTATTCAGGGACTGGGAATTTGTCTTTAATAGATACTGTATGTGTCGATTTGATGGACGCATTCCAGGGAAAAAACATGCAACAATTGAAGCTAATATCAGCTGATAAGTCATTTATAACAACTTCATCAGTTAGTGCCTGGAAATGAATGTGACAAAGACATTAACAAAAGGCCTCACCATTTTTTTGTACGTTGCTTCTCCTGTTTTGATGCATTTTGTGCATTTTATTTTATCTGGCTTTTAAAATGTTCAATATGTTATTGTTTACTATTCAGTTATAGTGTGATTCTATTCATATAGACCTGTATTGGGTCTAGTCATAAATAAACTCTTATTCTGGGGACATATAAGCTGTAAAAACCTAAGATACACATTTAAAACTTAACACTATATGAACCTATTGTCACTTTGATGTGCTCTCAATAACACACAGGTTATCTTGCTTTGATGTCACTGCTGTCATGTCTCTCCTTGGATTACTAATCGCATTTCTAGCAAATCTCACTAACGGGTGTTTCTTTGTTGTCTTTTCTTTGTGCTTCTGCAGTCACCAACCAAGTGGTACATGAAGCTTGTGCCCGTAAGTCAACTGATCAGTGCTTTGCTTTCATCTATGTATCCATAGCGACCGTCTCTGCCGCCCCTACCTCTCTGTGTCATGATTGCAATCATGTTATCACGTGCACATCCATCTGTTACTTCACTGTTACATCAACACAGTGTCTCTCTCTCTTCCCCTGTTGGGATTATCAAGTTTGACCTTTTGCTGAATTCATGTAACTTACTATACAGAAAAAATAGGAATGAAATAGTTAAACTGTTTCATATGTCATTATTTCTGATTGAAATAAAGCAGTCAAGTGTGATTTACATTGTAAATACATGATCCTTTAATCTCTACAGCCTCTTTTAGCTATAGGTAATTGAAAGCTTACACTTATTGATATCCTTTCTATACAGACAATAGACATTTGTGTATATGAACTCTAACATGCTTCCATGTATTTTCTAATGTGAATGTCCTTGTAAGTGGAACTAGACACCCTTGGAGAATCAGTGAGAGGTCCAAAGGGATTAGCCAAGAAAAATGAAAAAATTATTAATTTCATTAGAATTTCATTTCAGAGAGGGGATGTCTGGGAGAATTTGGCATTACATTGTTTCAGAATCCCTGTGGTAGCTCTTACTTTACTCTTACATTGCCTCTTTTGCCTCTAACATTGTGTGTGTTTGAGTGGAACACTACATAATGTATGCCATTGGGCAGCACTAACAGTTAATGTACATTTTGACTGTGCGGTTTGTAAATACTTCTTATTTAATTTGTTGAATTGAAAACACTTAACATGTAGGGAATAAGTATTTGGTATCATACCATTAGGGCTCACACAGATCACAATGTCTTGACGGTCAGTGAAGCGCTCTTATTGTATTTGTAGAGAACTGATATGTTACCACAGCGTGTTTTACCCCTCTCAGTGGGCTCACTTTGGCTGTTTCTTTTCAACAAGTGAAACATTTCACTACAGGCTCCAGAACCATTCAATTACCTGCATACATGAGTACATCTAATGAAGCCTTAAGTGTTGCTGTTTTAAAGAGACAGCTTGTGTGATGGCGCACTATTAAACATGACCAGTTGTGCAGCTGTAGTTAATGATATGAATAAAGAAACAGTAGGTACTACAGACGTAGGCATGTTAATGTTGCACAAAGGTATGTATCTCATTTTAGTTGTATTTTATGCAGGCCCGCTACAGGAAGGAGCAGTCCTCTCCCCAGATGGTTCCCTGGATCCCCCCAGTGGACAACCTGCTGAAAGACAGCACAGACGGCTCGGCACTGGGCGCGCTGCTGCACTTCTACTGCCCTCAGCTGCTCCCATTGGACGGTAAAGAGCTTACAGTCCGTGTGGGCTGAAGGTGTATTTATCTGCAAGAATATAAGAGCTACGTCGACCACAAAAAAACAAATGCTACCTTTTTCCACCTTTCTGGCTCTAACAATGTTCCTGTCTACTAAAACTGAATAAACATCGGTTTTCAGGGCACATTGCTATTACATAATGAAAAACTTTATTTTCAAACCAGAAAAAATACTAGATTTATGTCATTTTGTCTCCTTCTTCTGACTGGTTAATCCAAAAGATCAAAGATCAGTCTAAAGCTAAAGATAACACATAATCACATCACATTGCTAATTAAGTGTGTTGATGGTTGGCTAAACACACACACACACACACACACACACACACACACACACACACACACACACACACACACACACACACACACACACACACACACACACACATTCTGCAAAACATAGCCACACACACAGGCATTCAATTGAATTGAGAACATCACAGGAACAAAAGCTCAATCACTCAACACTGTTGAAATTGACTCCACCCACAGATCGATGACCCCCTGTCATGATTGGCCAGTCACAAAGCAGTGTGCTATGACCCCTCAGCAGTTCCTTCCTATAAATGAACCTCAACATTGTATTTAACACACTGCATCCATCTCTCATCTTAAACAAAATTCATCAGTACACTAAAAAACCACTTAGGTGTTATTAGCAGAGCCCAGTTAATCATAAAATCCATACCGACGTCACATTGACAGCTGATGGCTCCCTCTGCCCTCCCAGATGTGTGTCTGAAGGAGAACATGACGCTGGCTGACCGGCTCTACAACCTGCAGCTCATACAGGACTTCTGCAAAGACAACCTAAACGGCTGCTGCCACTTCAGCCTGGAGGACATGCTCTACGCCTCCTCCACCATCAAGGTAGGGCACTGACCTGGCTGCATGCAGCACCAGACTTATTGTATTTCCCCAAAAAAAGATTAAATATCACATAATTTGGTGTCACGTCTGTATCAATCCGCTGACTGGGGCTTGATAGATTTGTCAGTAAGTATACAAGATTATCCAATTTTTTCAGTTTGAGGTTACTTACCTAGTAACAGTATTTTAATTGTCTATATATGTACAGATATCTATTTTAAGCTAGTTGTTTTTTAGAAATTGGTTTTATAAATTGAGCTAGACGATTATTTAAAAGAGTTTCAGTTCTTAGTCCAAAATAGGGCACATGTTGTCTATAGTATACTATAGTGTGACACTGATCTTCTATGTGTTGGTGTCCAAAGCTTCTCTCTGCAGAACACTTCTCCACTCTGAAATTGCTTTTACAGTTAGTGTGTAATCGTTGTTGCATTCTTGGATAAATATCTGCCAAACTGCTGAGCTTCTGACTTGTTGAAACGGAGCCTCTGGATATGCCTATTGTGTGCGTGCCAGCAGGAAGAACAAATGCCAATTTCAGTTAGTATATCTCAATCTAAAAGCAAATGGGATCTCATTTAAAAGCAAGTTATTTTTACTTTGAATCTGGAAGAAATGTCAGGTCTTGGTTGACATGTTTACAAAATAGCGAGACATCAAAATGTTGAGTTCTACAGTACTTAAATGAATGAGTGTTTCCATAAACAGATGCAAATCTTGATTATACGAATTCATTCATGAGTGTCTTGACGAAACTGATTAGAAAAACATACGATGTGGACCACAACGTATGTTTTTCTAATCAGGATACAACTTGTGGTATCCAATGAGAGAATCAAGAGAAACATTATTACTCTGTAGGCCAGTGTGGTGAGTCATCCTGTGGAAAACCAATTTGATCCTAACAATCCGTCTTTACCAACGCCAACCCTGGAGAGCTGTGTTATTTCCTCAAACACTCTCTCCTTTTCTTACTTTATTTCTTAATTTCCGTCTCTAAGCTTGATCTGTCTTTCTTTTACTGCTGTGATTCATTCTGACTTCTTATGCTTTTTTTTAATAATAGCTTTTTGTAATTCTCTTCCTGTCTCTCATTGACTCACTCCTTTTCTTTCCTTTACCACTTCTTACTCACAGCTCACTCACTCTCTCCGTAACCTCTTACCAAATACTAGTGTCATTACAGAGTGGGACTAAACACATGCTACATTCATATTTTAATTTGTTCACGTTAAAGATCTGTGTTGGATCTAAAAATAACGTTCTAGTTATGTTAAACGAAAGTATTTTTGTTGGCAGAAAACCTTTTCAAACAATAGCCGTAATTCCCACAATGCCCCAAAGCAGCCACTCTCCCACACACAGCGTAATCTGTCCAGTGGTTTGGTGTAACTTACTGTCCATGCTGTGTGTTTGTGTTTGTCCCTGATGTGTCAGTCTCAGCAGTCTTTGCCAAAGAGCTGCATTAGCTAATATCTCTGGATAACTTTTACTCTGCCTCAGCATGTCCTCTGATGGAGAACTGTTGTTCTCAGCACAGGCTGACTCTTTTTAGACTCTGGTAAAAAAAAAAAAAAGATTGTATAGTTAAGCAAACACTCCTTTAATATATACTGTATATAGAAATGGTTATGCATGGGAATTTTAAAACCAAAGAGACAAAGGAGCATTATTTCACTGAATTGTGTTATGAAACAGACATTGTGTGTCCAGCAGGCTCAGGGACAGTTTTATCCCAAAGGCAATACGACTGCTAAACGCCTGAGCTCTGTTAAGTGCCTCCATAAGCATTCATCTGTTGTCATCTTGCAATTTATTTATTTATCTAAATAGTTATCACTGTAATAAACAGTATTGAATTTCATCTTACTACACAATATTTCATTTTGGAGTCTGTTCTTGTGTATATCATATTCTCTTTACGTGTATATAGACTTCTTGCACTATTCTTTTATTGTTGTAATTTATTATATACAAATATATGATATGCAGGTGCTCAGAAACATTAGCAGACATATTGATATTTGTACCAATATATAGTTATAAATCAGGGAAAAAACACTATAAACGGTCGACTGAACACAAAGCATCAAAAAAGAAATAATTGAATTGCGTGGACGAGCCAGCAGCAGTTTTCTGCTGACACTGATTTTATGAGGGTGAAGAAAAGAAATCCCAGCGGTCAGAGCAATTGCCTGAGAGCAGCAGTGCATCCAAAACTGCATACAGAACCAGTGAGATTCAGTCACCTTGACCCAGTTTCCAGGCAGTTACCCCCTCAGTAGCTCAACATATTGGTACATTGTGGCCCGACACACTAATGCAGACCTCATTATAGAGATGGAGCCCAGACATTAGTGGGGTGGGGAGGTGAGAGAGGTGTTGATGGGGAAGAAAATGGAAGCAGGAGCAAAGAGGAGTGATGAGACACTTCTCCACGAGTCTGAAACGCTTAGACAGTGAGGTGTGAAAGAGAGAGAAAGAGGGACAGCATCTTCAGCAGCTTTAGTATGATTTCTGACATGCCCAACACTGAAGGATCAGATTTGATTTAGATCAGAAGTTTTCCATTTAGAATGAAGACCATAACAGTAAGTGTAGAACCAAATGGGCTTTTTGCACAAGAAATCAAATAAAACGTACCATTCTATGTAAATAAGGGCGGCAACTAACTAATACATCCATTATCCTTGATGAATGTATCTATTTATTAATTCATTTGTTGTCTCTTTTAATGCTTATAGGTTTTAAGAGCCAACCAAAATACATTCAATTGTCTTGATTTTGTTTTTAAAGCATGAAAAACAGCAACAAAGCCAAGCTAACCCAAGCTCTTTGTGCGAGATCCGTGTGAGTAGACTTAAGGGTCTGTTGCTGAGAGTGAGATGAAAGTGGGTGAACAGTCTGGATCAGTAAAACAGGTTCAGTCCGCTTCATATTTAATTTGCCTTTATAAGAGACAAAAGACTGGCCTGCAGTACCCAACCCCCAAAGCTTTACCAAACATCACTTAGGGCTTCTCTTTCCTAATGGACACCAGGCTAGTAAATCATGCCAACCCATTCCCATTTACTGGCTGTTTAATGAATTCACACCACATCTCAAATACCATCTGTGGATCTAAGAAGGAGAAATGAAATCCACCAGCTTTGGGCTTTCTTCTGTGTTTTCTCCTTCTTAAACAAGGAGAGGTTTGTAGGTCGCCCTCAGGAAGGCAATTAACACACTTAATGTATTTCATAACCTCTTGCGTTTAAGTCTGACTGTTATAAGCAGCAATGTTATAAGCAATGCTGACATTGCAGTAAAAACCAGATAAGTCTATAAACAGATACATATCATACACAGACTGGTTTCTCAGTATGATTTACAAAAACTATATTGTGTTCATTTCCGTCATTAGTTGACAAAGTGATTTGCAGTACCGGTAAGTGTTGCCTCAGGATAAGCCCTAGATTATGGACCAGCATTAAAAAGAGTGGAAGGATTGTGTGTAACCAATCGTTGTTTTCAGTGTCATTATATCATCCCGTTCCGTCTCGTGTCTGTGTGTGGTCAATTTTAGAAGTCTTAAAGTTAATTTCTCTTCCGATGTTTTTCCTACTTTTAGAAATATGTTTTATAGGCAACTTGAGGGCACACTGATAAAGTTGTTTGGTAAATTCTGAAAGTGGGTTCTGTAAATTGATCGTGTCTGGCTGCCGGTCCTTTCATTTTCCTCTTGCCCAATGACTGTTTACATAAATGTCAAATGAACACTCAGTGTTGTCCAAGCACATATGTAATTAATTAATAATAATTCATGGATATGTAATTTCTAAGCAGTTTAAATGCATTTGTATGCAGGAAAACCCAGTAGACATTGCTCTTTAATGACAGTGTTGTGTATGGACTGTTCATGCCCATCCCTGTACAGCGGATTAGATCCCTCCACCCCCACATGCCTCAACCCTGAGCTGAGCCCTCTTCTACTAATCACCAATCAGGTTCCTGTTTTCTGCCTGAGAGTGACACACTCTGACACGCCAATCTCCAAACCAGACAGACTTGGCAACAGTGCAGACTTGGCAGGGGTAGTAATGCCAGTCAACAGGGAGATAGGCGTAGTCGTGGTGCGCCGTTTAGTTGTGTGTGGATCTGTGTGTGTGTGTGTGTGTGTGTGTGTGACCGCTGACTGGTGGTATTAAACGATAGCACTCACACCTGGTGTATCAGTAGTAGTGAGAGGGGCAGATGGGAAGAGAAGTCAGACGGGGCTTCGCCACAAATTGCAGCTGAGTGGGCGATAGGGAAATATTTCTTTCTTCTCTTTTTCTACCTGGGTCTTTTTTTTCCTATCCGTCCATGAGGAATGCTTTACAAGCTGAGCACACCTAAAGGTAAACTGCTCTTCGGTATTTGTCTAGCCATGTGTTAGTGATTCTATGCTTAAGAACAATTTATAGTCATAACAGTTTGGCCAAAAGAAAGGGAAATGTAACTCAAATCATAAGTAGTTACTCTTGTCGTTGTACTTGTATAATGACAATAAATGATTATTTTCTATTCTAGAAAATGATGATAGAGAAATTAACTGATTGATGAGAGATTCAAATGTGTTATGTTTCTGCTCTACTTTATTCATTTTGGTAACCATGTGCACTACAGCTTTTCACATAGATTTTGTCAGAGCGAAACACGTTTTCACACGTTTGCAACTCTGCTATCTAGCATGTGAGAAAACAATGAAAACTGCTCAAATGCTGCAGTAAAACCCAAGGGAAACCATTGCTGCTGGCGTTAATTGACTTTGCCCCTCCTGGTGTGCTTCTGGGCTGCAGTTGAGGGGCAAAAGGGGTGTATGTATGATGTGTGTGTGAGAGCTTGGTAGACTGAAATGTTGCTGATGAGGTAAATCACGTATCTTTAGAGCTGAGCGGTGCAGCATGTCTTTGTCTGGAGACCATGTTCTGAGGGTGGGGAGGGGCGTGTTCCTGAAGGTCGCCCCCGCTTTACTGCACTCCTTTTGCATATCATGAGCACGTGTGCATTTGTTAGTGAGTGCTCCCATGTTCACTTCAAAAGACACTGAGTTGCTGCAATAATTGATTAAATATTAATTTCCTAGAGAGGTCAAAGAAGATCTGTTTGACCTGGATTCAGTTAACAGTGATAAATAACTTGTTTCTGATTGCAAAGATTTAAATTTAAAATGTGTTTAAAACATTTAATTTCACTCAAAATCTAAACTTAATATGTCAAAAAAGATGTACAAAGAAATCAGGTTGAACCATTAGTGTTTTTACATGTTATGCCTATTAATGGATACATATTATGGCTTTTTTACAAAGTGCAGATAAAGTTGAATAGATTTTCAAATTCCACACATTTTACGATTGTTACAAAGAAATAAAACAACAGTAGGTGTGGGGAAAATGTTATACTGAGAGGAAGTACTTTGTAAAATGAAAATGTTTTGCAGTGCAGTGTCCTCAAGCAGCTTGACCTCCCACTGTATGTTGACCTGATTGAGGCATGGACACAGCCAGACACTGTGGCAAAGGTCCCTCTAACATTTCTTACCCGATCCAATTCATGCTGGCTGGTGGATCGCATGCTGGTGATTCAGAGCGGGAGAAAATAGCTGACCTCTATTTAAAAAAACGAGGTTAATGCCTTAATCACTCCTCTGTACTAACACAGGTGCTGTTCACAGATTAGCTTGTCTGGAAAAGTGATGTTGTTGGGTTCACTAGCTTGGCTAAGAGAAACTCTGTGAAAATGCCAACTCTTCTAAAGTCAGGAAAGCCATTTTCTTTATGTTTATTCAGTCTTTTGGAACATGTCTTTTTTGAAATGATGATAAATATAGATCCCTTCTAAATGACTCCACTGCAGGTAGAGCTATGTGGCATCTCTACATTTAAACGATACTCTGTCACATGGAACAAGATTGGTGAAATACATAAACTGGATGATGCAAGTAATACTCATTAACTCTGGTTCTTTGTAAGTGTAAACAGAGACACCTGCTGGGGAGATGGGTACAATGCAGTTTAACAGCTGTTGTATTGTGGGAAAGTGACAACAGGACACAAAATGTAACTGAAACTCATGATTTTAATGTTAGTCTCATTTGATTTTTTTCCACAGAATAACTATCTGGTGTTCATGGCAGAGCTGTTTCAATTGTTTGAGGTGGTCAAGCCGTCTTTTGTGAAGCCAAGAATGCTGGAGCATGAAGGCACAGGCAAGTCTCAAGTCTCTAAGTTCTGACTTTAAAAGCAATAGCAGCTGTATTGTCATTTGTAGAAAGAAGTATTGGTATATGCTTGGTATGTGCTTTACATTTTTAAAGCAAAGTGTGTTACATCATCATTTGTCTCTGTTGTGTGACCACAGACCCCTCATCCTTGTTGAAGAACATTTCAGCCATCCCCATCTCCAAGGCAACCAAGAAGAGCTTCATGGAAAGACCCCCAAGTCCTGAAAGACCCAGGTATGCTAGTCTGATCTATAACACGTGAAATGTTGTCCATTTGAGACTTTGTGCTTGTTGGCTAGTAGTTTAGACAGGTGGTTGGCAGGTGTGATTATATGGGACTTATGAAGCAATCGCTATCCGGACAAATTAAAGCTTAGAACAGATATTTTACACATTTGTAATTTTTTCTTTCTCATTCTCTAGTTTACCCCTCCGACCACAGCCTCGAAACTCAGGTGATTTTATGAATGTATTCATATTGTACTTATTTAGCTAATTGTGATTACTTTGAGGTACAACAACCTGTGTTTTAACTCTTACTCTGCTTCTTGTGTCATCCAGGAGAGATCAAAAGGTCAACCTCTATGTCCTTTGTCGATGGAAACCTCGGCACCTGGCCAAAAGAAAAAAGGTCAGTTATATTGCTGTACGTTTTATTGGCTGCTCATTTGAAAAAAAAACATCTGTATATTTATTTTGGTTTCTTTGTTTGTTTTACTCTTAAGGTCTGGTCCTTATGGAGTGTCATTTGACATCCCCTTTGACAAAGAGGACTCTGCGTCCGGCTCCATGCATGGGATGGTCCGGTCTGTCAGCACTGATGACGGCTCTGGTTTCAAAGTCCACCACATGCCCCGTGGAATGAAGCGTAATCTGTCCTTCCAGCCTGTGAACGGTCAGAGTGTGGGCATCGATGAGGAGGGCTGCCCAGACAGCCTGGCTGGTGAGGAGCTCAGCAGAGGAGCATACCCCAACGGAAATGGAAGTGTCATGGCAACAACTCCCTCCATTGAGGAAGCCCTTCAGATTATCCACAGCCCGAGCAGACCCCCAGCGGAGGGGGTCAACAGCGGCTTCTTCCTGCACTCCCCACAAGGGGCTGGTGTTGCTGTCTTGGAGCCAGTGTCAGAGTTGGACTCCAAAGGGTCTCTGAGCATCACAGACACTATAGAGGTGGACACAGGCATCCATATCCGAACAGAGGACATGCTGGATGAGGACTCCTCTCTGAAAGACTGCTCTGTAAACATGGACCTGGATATGGACACGCCAAGCCCCTGCCCGAGCAATCGGAGCAAATCCCCCTCAGGATTTAGGTTGACCAGCTTTGCAGATCAGAAGAAGAAGAAGCCTACTCCATCATTGCCCGACTCAGGGAGATGCAGCAGCAGCTCACTCAAGACCACTCCTGAGGGCTCTGAGTTTGGCCTTCCGTTATCCGTCTCCTGGGCCCCGACCCCCGAGCACAGCCCCATCCGTCAACAAACCCCATCCCCCCTCACTGCTAAAACATCGCCCACACCTGTACAACTGCCAGCAAATGACCCTGCTCAGGTCATGGCTACGGAGATGGTACAGCTGAGGATGAGGCTGGAGGAGAAACGCAAAGCCATCGAAGCACAGAAGAAGAAAGTAGAAGCTGCTTTTACAAGGCATCGACAAAAGGTTGGTCACTCTGCGTTTCTCACTGTGGTCAAGAGAAAGGGAGACGGGGCGGCAAGTGGGGAGGAAGGAGGGAAAATTGAGGCAGCAAGCACAAGTCCTACCTTTAAATTTGGGAGGAGCAAAGCAGAAACACCTGATGGTGCAGAGCAAAGCAGCACGGCCTCCTGTTGGTTAAAGTCACCGTGTGCAGGAGAGGAAGGTGGTCAGGGCCAGACTCAGCTGACAGAGGGAGATCTCTCAGAGTACACACGTTCTATTGACAAACTCAACCATTCACTAGCCTTCCTTCAGACCGAGATGCAGCGACTGGCTCAGCAGCAGGAAGTGATCATGGCCATGAGGGAGAAACAACACCAGCAGCAGGCGTGGGTCATCCCTCCTTCATACGCAAACCCATCACCACAAAAACAGAGTCGAGCCGTTACCCGATCCTCAGGACCCTCTTCTCCCGCCGACTCTCCTCATTCTACTCACCGCTCTCCAACCAGCATCAAACGCAAATCTGCTTCCTTCCACTCACGTACTCCTCGCAACCCTCGGCCCAACGAGCTAAAGCTTGCCCCTTATAATCGAGTCCTAACTGCCCCACAATCTGTCGACAGCATCCCCAGGCTACGGCGGTTTTCTCCCTCCCAGCCCTTGGCATATGCCATGGTTTACTTGGGGGAGAAACCAGCAACAGCCAATCCAGATGCATTAGATGGAGATAAAAACAAGGAGACAGAGTCACTCCTTTCCCCAGAGAGGGAGAGGGCCAGTATATGTGTAGCTAATTCAGCGCCCAGCTCCCCAAACCTCAAGCTCAAAGGAGAACCAACCGAAGCAGATTCAGTTCTGAAACCTCTCATCGAGTCATCAGTCCCTGAGGTTCTGGCCCATCCTGTGGTAGAGACGTTCACAGTGACACCTTCAGAGATCCCTCCCCAGCCAGAAGACCCAGGCCAAGTGAAGAGCAGCTTGATAGAGGTTCCTCTGTCGGTCGTGAAGCCACTGGAAGATTTGACACTTGATGATGATCTGGAGATGCAGCTGGGGGAGGAGGACGGCGCTGATCACGAACAGAAGATATCTCGTGGTTTCTTCTTCAAGGTACGCAGATGATACAAAAGAATGTCTCCAATGTGTGTCACCAATATAAATGATTAAAAACATAGCATACAGAGTCCATGTAGAAACTATCCAGGACCATTCAAGGCCCTTAAAAAGCAATGCTGCAGTTCTGGGTTGAACACAATTACATTTTGAACCTGAGGCAGCCATGTTTGGTGTTTATCATTGTTTCTAAGGATTCAGGAAACATGTCTGCTGAGAAAAGCATCATCTTCCTATTAATGGGTTGGAAGATGTCTCGCTAGCTGCAGTCTGTGTTTCGATGTAGGTCATGAAACTGGGGCTGTTGTGAATAATTCAGGCACAGCTGTGGGTAAAGAAGGGTTAAATAGATGGTGGCTGCTGGGGGATGAGCGAAGGATGTTCATATGAAAACGAAATCAATTTGTACTACCGGTAATTAGCAGCCTAATATGACTATGTTGAGAACAAGACATTATACAAATTACGTGAAGAATAACAGAATAAAACCATTTGCATAATAACGGTTCACATTTCAATTCAATAAGAATACCGATGAATGTACCTTTCCAACTCAGTCTCGTCCCATAACAAAAAGGAGAGTCGAGCTTTCACAGTAACAGTTTGAATGACATCATTCATAATCAAAACTGTAGATGGTGTGAAGTGACTGACTTTGCTTCCTTCACGTCTCAGGCGGATGGTGTGGCCGAGGAGGACATGGCTCAGAAGAGGGCTGCACTGTTGGAGAAAAGGATGAGGAGAGAGAAGGAGAGCCAGCAGAGGAAGATGCAGCTGGAGGCTGAGGTGGAGCAGAAGAAGGAGGAAGCTCGGTATGTCGACACTTGATCTGGAAAATAAGTCCATACGCATTTTCAGAATAGAGCACAGCACTGTTAACAGGCAGTTTGGTGTGTCAATGTTTTTTTACTGTTTTCAATCCTGTCTACTTCCTGCCTTTGTTTACTTTCTTTTCCCTTTATGGTTGTAAATAAATGTAAATCTCTCTACCACTGTCCAGAAAAGAATAGGCAAGTTAGTTTTCATCAGAAAGTAAAGAAAGTGTGATTGCATTGCCAAAGGTTTTTATGTATTTTATAAAAGGAAAAATGTAGAATATATAACTTGGTTGATATTTTATTTCTTTTTAGAATCATAAATCATCATTGACTCATAGTTAACAGAAAACCCCTGAAAGTATTTCTCTGCATTGACCCATCCCTCCGTTCTGTGCAGACTGAAAGCAGAAGAGGAGCGCATGAGGAAGGAGGAAGAGAAGGTCAGGAGGGAGTTCATCAAACAGGAGTATCTCAGGAGGAAGCAGCTGAAACTGATGGAGGACATGGACACTGTCATCAAACCTCGACCAGTGGGCGGGGCCAAGCAGAGGCGGGGGCGTCCGAAGTCTATGCATCGCGAAAGCATGGACTCCCCCAAAACCCCTGTCAGAGCTGCCACAGGTAACCATGGAGACGACCCCCACTCAGAGGGTCGTGGTCATCCCATCTGTCGAATCTGTGTCCTGCTGCCACTGTGCTTTGAGCCAGTTGAGAAATATGTTTTAATCACAATCATCTCCTATGTATATTTTATTATTTTCCATAACTAAATAAAACAAATATATATATCTTATTTGGTCTAGTTCAGATTTCAAATGAGTTAATTTTGATATTTCCAATATTATTGGCAATTTGTATTGTACTGTAAGTCAACAAACCCAAAATGATACAGTAGGACGAACATGTTGAGCTTAAACATAATGAAACTGAAGGAGCAATGCAATAATATTGTATGTTTATAAGTTTGTATGGGTCAAATAAAAATAATGAATGATATACTGTATAATAATACAGAGTAATGTGTTACAGGGTATGACCATGTGAATATTGTGTGTATTACTGGCTGTTAGAGTACTTTTTTTTATAACACTGAGATTGCATTGCTCTGCAACAGGGTTTGGCAGAAAACCCAGTGGACAGCGGGCTGGTTGTGTTGCTGTTGTGTTTCTCATTGTGTCTGTGTAACCGTGTCATGCTGTGTCACATGTCGCCTCACGTCCAGGTTCACGACAACGTGTCTTTTCAGTCTCTAGCTTGTCCCTGGCTTCCCTCAACCTGGGAGACAGCGACAGTGTTCACTCTGAGAAGAGGTTGCCAAGGTGAGATGCTTTTACAACTCTATACTCTAGCTGATGATGTAACACACGCAAAATGCAATACAAATATTTGTAATAATTTGGTCCCTACTATTATTATAGTATAGTATTATAACCGTTAACTTAAACCTTTATGTTTTGAAGATCTTTTCTTTTTTACATATGTCATACGTTTGGATACATAACTCTGATTCATTCAGTTAGGTGAAAACCAGCCAGCTTGTTCTTTGCTGTATGATCAAAAATATGAAAATCGGCAGTCCTAAAACAAAATAAAGGACTTTGGCACCCTGCTTTTATTCGAAATAATTAGAAATGTCAATCTGGTTTACCTAATTTAAGAATTACAGTTACTTAGCAACTTTGGAGAAAAATTAAATTCACAATACATAGAGTAAATGCTCACTGAATTATACAGGGCTGACATATGGAACTGCAATGCCCTGAACATTTGACTTTGTAGTCATTTTGAAACATCATTATTTAATCATCCTTCATGTGCAGTAAAGGTGATTGTTCTGATTTTTCTGTTTTTTGAATGCCAAGCTCTTCACTAACTCCAGTTCTCAGGACTAACATGTTTCCTGTATTCTTCTATCTTCCTTCTTTAAAACTTTCTTTCCTGCCGTTTCACACACATCAGAAGTGCTAGCTTAGCATCTGGTGGTCTCTTCTACTATCTGAACTCTCCTAAACTGAGAAGGAGAAGGTTAGTCTCTGCTTAGCGGTTAAACCTTTAGCCTCTTCACGCTGCCCTGAGCCCAATCCTGCACTAAAACCCTTTCCACACACTGGGTTTTATAATGGATTGATAGAGCACTTGAAAAATCAACTTATTCCTTCATGATTCACTTCAAACTTATTCCCTCATGATTCACTTCAAAGCCCTTGTCGAATGCTACGCTTTTAGCTGCATCGCCACCACAAAATCACTTGTCTTTCTCACTTACGTTTCTGCTGTACCTTCCTCACCAATGTCCACTCCCACTCTGGCTTTTTCGCACCTATAAAAACATTAAAGTAAATGTTTTAGTTTGGTTCAGAGCTCAAGACCAATTCTATGGAACACACTCTGGAGAAAATGCAGTTGCAGTCCAGAAAAAGAGCAAGTAAATGCCTTGTGTTGCACTATAATTGATTGACCTTGACTGCACCAGACTGCTTCACATCACTGCACTCCCTGCCTGTGCTTGCACGCTTTGCTACTAGTTAGGCTGGAATAGTACGAATAAATCCCTATACAGTAAAGGATAGATATATACCAACATAATGTCGACAGCGAGGTCAAATCACACCAACCTAACAATGCTGCTATAGGATTTGTTTTTAGAGATGCCACCTTGTGTAGTAGTACCGTAGTCTCCTGCCTTCCCTACAGTATACTCAGCAACCATGCAGAAAGGTCATCTGACACTGCTTGTATACGTGTGTGTGCTTTAGGCCAGACTCTGCAGATGGCTTCCTGTCCCCGAGCCGCTCCAGCAGCAGGAATGGAGAAAAGGACTGGGAGAACGGATCCACAACCTCCTCTGTCATATCCAACGCAGAGTACACTGGTAGAAAAAACATTCGGACATATCTCCTATAGCATTGGTTGTAAGATGTTAAACCTAGCAGACTAAACATGTATACAGTATATGTATATGTCATTATGTTTTAAACACATTAAGGTTCATATTAACATGAGATAATGATAATAAATGAAATAATATCATAAACATATTTTTACTTTTTTGGATCTTACAATGCAGCTAATATTGAACGTACAGGGTAGTGTTTTTAATCTATTAAGAGGCACGAAGAGTATGATTAAGTAGCGTTGTGCTTTTTTAATATTGTCATTTGTATTTTACCAAAGTTAAGTCATCCTCTTGTAACGCTCAATAGATCTAAAACACGAATGCCTCTAATAACACATGGATATGTAGCCAGTAGCAATCTTCATACATGATTTATCAAGAGGAAAATAGGAAGGGAACATCTTTTTTTGGACATAGCTAGAGTAGTTGCCATGACAACAGTCCCATCAAGACGTTCTCTCCTCTCTTCTCATTCAGGACCGAAGCTGTACAAGGAGCCCAGTGCCAAATCTAACAAGCACATCATCCAGAACGCTCTGGCCCACTGCTGCCTCGCAGGCAAGGTTAATGAGGGCCAAAAGAACAAGATCCTGGAGGTAACGGCACGGAGCGTTTGATTTATTGTTATTTACACTTGCAGGGGTCGGGGTGTCCTAAATATGCACGCCACATACAACTTTGTGGATTAAAATGTTACGTGGGACCTTTTTATCTCTGCCTATTTCCATTTCAATGTTGTACTTGTATAAAAGAAAAGTATACACTTCTCACAAAAGGTGTTTCACAATAAAAGCCCCTCAATGAAGAAAAAGCTTTTAATTCTGCAGGACATATAATGAACTGTTTCTTAACATTGATCGGCAAAGGAGGAAAGGCTGGAATTATTTTGTTGATGAAAGAGAAATACATTTAGAGGAAAATTAAGTTTAGGGTTAAGTTTTTCTATAACCAGGAAACAGTAGAAATTCAAACAAATGCATCAGGTTATAGTAACTTAACTATTCTTCCATCACAGTGACATACAACACATTGTATGGCTAGTCGACCTAGGGAAATGTACATACAAATACAGGGTTGCTTTCCTTCAGTATACATGAACTAATGAGCTTTTTCCCCTGACATTAACAGGAAATGGAGAAATCAGAGGCCAGCAACTTCTTGGTTTTGTTCCGAGATGGCGG